>NC_143040.1:11470000-11665000 GCF_057628025.1 Oncorhynchus mykiss | reverse complement strand
TATTACAATAGTCTCTTAATGTACAGTACATCAATATTACAATAGTACATAGTACACCAATATTACAATAGTCTCTTAATGTAGAGTACATCAATATTACAATAGTCTCTTAATGTACAGTACATCAATATTACAATAGTACATAGTACATCAATATTACATTAGTATCTTAATGTAGAGTACACCAATATTACAATAGTCTCTTAATGTAGAGTACATCAATATTACAATAGTACATAGTACATCAATATTACAATAGTCTCTTAATGTACAGTACATCAATATTACAATAGTACATAGTACATCAATATTACAATAGTCTCTTAATGTACAGTACATCAATATTACAATAGTACATAGTACATCAATATTACAATAGTCTCTTAATGTACAGTACATCAATATTACAATAGTACATAGTACATCAATATTACAATAGTACATAGTACATCAATATTACAACAGGCTCTTAATGTACAGTACACCAATATTACAATAGTATCTTAAAGTGGAACTGACAGCGTTTTAGCTACTTTGCAGATATGAAACAAACAGACAATAATATCAGTAAAATATATTAAATTCCCAGTTTAAGCAACAAAACCAACTTTATAAGAGTTTTTAAAAATGGGTTCTATTTGACTCAACGCTCCATGACGTACACTAGAATAGGTGGATGCAGTTCAATGCATGATTAATTAATATAATTCACGTATACACTTCTCGGTAGTCCCAAAAATATTGTTATCAGGTTGTAAATCATAGCAGGTCTGCTTGGCACACTGTTTACTGCATTCACTTGGGAGGCACTGTTTCTAGATAACATGTAAACAGCCTAACCAGCTCTGCTAGGGCAAGTCAAATGGGCAGAGTGAGGTGTTCTCTCATTTGCTTCTGGAAGTACAGTGCCTTGCGAAAGTATTCGGCCCCCTTGAACTTTGCGACCTTTTGACACATTTCAGGCTTCAAACATAAAGATATAAAACTGTATTTTTTTGTGAAGAATCAACAACAAGTGGGACAAAATCATGAAGTGGAACGACATTTATTGGATATTTCAAACTTTTTTAACAAATCAAAAACTGAAAAATTGGGCGTGCAAAATTATTCATCCCCTTTACTTTCAGTGCAGCAAACTCTCTCCAGAAGTTCAGTGAGGATCTCTGAATGATCCAATGCTGACCTAAATGACTAATGATGATAAATACAATCCACCTGTGTGTAATCAAGTCTCCGTATAAATGCACCTGCACTGTGATAGTCTCAGAGGTCCGTTAAAAGCGCAGAGAGCATCATGAAGAACAAGGAACACACCAGGCAGGTCCGAGATACTGTTGTGAAGAAGTTTAAAGCCGGATTTGGATACAAAAAGATTTCCCAAGCTTTAAACATCCCAAGGAGCACTGTGCAAGCAATAATATTGAAATGGAAGGAGTATCAGACCACTGCAAATCTACCAAGACCTGGCCGTCCCTCTAAACTTTCAGCTCATACAAGGAGAAGACTGATCAGAGATGCAGCCAAGAGGCCCATGATCACTCTGGATAAACTGCAGAGATCTACAGCTGAGGTGGGAGACTCTGTCCATAGGACAACAATCAGTCGTATATTGCACAAATCTGGCCTTTATGGAAGAGTGGCAAGAAGAAAGCCATTTCTTAAAGATATCCATAAAAAGTGTTGTTTAAAGTTTGCCACAAGCCACCTGGGAGACACACCAAACATGTGGAAGAAGGTGCTCTGGTCAGATTAAACCAAAATTGAACTTTTTGGCAACAATGCAAAACGTTATGTTTGGCGTAAAAGCAACACAGCACATCACCCTGAAAACATCATCCCCACTGTCAAACATGGTGGTGGCAGCATCATGGTTTGGGCCTGCTTTTCTTCAGCAGGGACAGGGAAGATGGTTAAAATTGATGGGAAGATGGATGGAGCCAAATACAGGACCATTCTGGAAGAAAACCTGATGGAGTCTGCAAAAGACCTGAGACTGGGACGGAGATTTGTCTTCCAACAAGACAATGATCCAAAACATAAAGCAAAATCTACAATGGAATGGTTCAAAAATAAACATATCCAGGTGTTAGAATGGCCAAGTCAAAGTCCAGACCTGAATCCAATCGAGAATCTGTGGAAAGAACTGAAAACTGCTGTTCACAAATGCTCTCCATCCAAACTCACTGAGCTCGAGCTGTTTTGCAAGGAGGAATGGGAAAAAAATTCAGTCTCTCGATGTGCAAAACTGATAGAGACATACCCCAAGCGACTTACAGCTGTAATCGCAGCAAAAGGTGGCGCTGCAAAGTATTAACTTAAGGGAGCTGAATAATTTTGCACGCCCAATTTTTCAGTTTTTGATTTGTTAAAAAAGTTTGAAATATCCAATAACTGTCGTTCCACTTCATGATTGTGTCCCACTTGTTGTTGATTCTTCACAAAAAAATACAGTTTTATATCTTTATGTTTGAAGCCTGAAATGTGGCAAAAGGTCGCAAAGTTCAAGGGGGCCGAATACTTTCGCAAGGCACTGTAGCTAGCAATCTAGCCAACTTTAGCCAGTTAGCTTGGGTACTTTGTTGGGACAGCATGGCATCGGCAGGCAAGCAGGTTACTTACTATTCCCCATCGTTTATCAGTGGCATTTTTATTTTTTATTTTACTTTTTACTTTTTTTTAAATGACATTTAATTTGTTTTTTTTGTTAAAAAAATTAGAATTTTACCCCCTTTTTTCTCCCCAATTTCGTGGTATCCAATTGTTAGTAGTTATTATCTTGTCTCATCGCTACAACTCCTGTACGGGCTCGGTAGAGACGAAGGTCGAAAGTCATGCGTCCTCCGATACACAACCCAACCAAGCCGCACTGCTTCTTAACACACCGCGCATTCAACCCCGGAAGCCAGCCGCACCATTGTGTCGGAGGAAACACCGTGCACCTGGTGACCTTGGTTAGCGTGCACTGTGCCCGGCCCGCCACAGGAGTCGCTGGTGCGCGATGAGACAAGGATATCCCTACCGGCCAAACCCTCCCTAACCCGGACGACGCTAGGCCAATTGTGCGTCGCCCCACAGACCTCCCGGCTGCGACAGAGCCTGGGCGCAGACCCAGAGTCTCTGGTGGCACAGCTAGTGCTGACATTTTGACTGTTAAATAGCTGAAAAAGTTTGAGAGCATTTATCTAATGTTCCCTTGTTAGATTTTAGCTCATCTCATTCAGGCTAGCATTAGTTGTTGGACTTGTTGTTTCTGATGTTCATAACTGAGGTGGAGAGCCTACCTGTTCATGGTTGTTTTATTAACAGGACTGTAAAGTTCCCACATGTAAGAGGACTCCTGTGGTATTTACATTACTGCAGAAATACTTTCAGGTGTATTTTGTGTCTTTTGGTGAAAGTTTTCTAATGATCTGAAGTCACGCTGTTGCTGCTGCCTGGAAACACACAGTCCAGTTCATAGTGAATGAGGACAGGCCCTACTGCCTGGAAACACACAGTCCAGTTCATAGTGAATGATGACAGGCCCTACTGCCTGTAAACACACAGTCCAGTTCATAGTGAATGAGGACAGGCCCTACTGCCTGGAAACACACAGTCCAGTTCATAGTGAATGAGGACAGGCCCTACTACCTGGAAACACACAGTCCAGTTCATAGTGAATGATGACAGGTCCTACTGCCTGGAAACACACAGTCCAGTTCATAGTGAATGATGACAGGCCCTACTGCCTGTAAACACACAGTCCAGTTCATAGTGAATGATGACAGGCCCTACTGCCTGGAAACACACAGTCCAGTTCATAGTGAATGATGACAGGCCCTACTGCCTGTAAACACACAGTCCAGATCAAAGTGAATGAGGACAGGCCCTACTGCCTGGAAACACACAGTCCAGTTCATAGTGAATGAGGACAGGCCCTACTGCCTGGAAACACACAGTCCAGTTCATAGTGAATGAGGACAGGTCCTACTACCTGGAAACACACAGTCCAGTTCATAGTGAATGATGACAGGCCCTACTGCCTGGAAACACACAGTCCAGTTCATAGTGAATGAGGACAGGCCCTACTGCCTGGAAACACACAGTCCAGTTCATAGTGAATGAGGACAGGCCCTACTGCCTGTAAACACACAGTCCAGTTCAAAGTCAATGAGGACAGGCCCTACTGCCTGGAAACACACAGTCCAGTTCATAGTGAATGAGGACAGGCCCTACTGCCTGTAAACACACAGTCCAGTTCAAAGTGAATGATGACAGGCCCTACTGCCTGGAAACACACAGTCCAGTTCAAAGTGAATGAGGACAGGCCCTACTGCCTGTAAACACACAGTCCAGTTCATAGTGAATGAGGACAGGCCCTACTGCCTGTAAACACACAGTCCAGATCAAAGTGAATGATGACAGGCCCTACTGCCTGGAAACACACAGTCCAGATCAAAGTGAATGATGACAGGCCCTACTGCCTGGAAACACACAGTCCAGTTCATAGTGAATGAGGACAGGCCCTACTGCCTGTAAACACACAGTCCAGATCAAAGTGAATGAGGACAGGCCCTACTGCCTGGAAACACACAGTCCAGTTCATAGTGAATGAGGACAGGCCCTACTGCCTGGAAACACACAGTCCAGATCAAAGTGAATGATGACAGGCCCTACGGCATGGAAACACAGTCCAGATCAAAGTGAATGAGGACAGGCCCAACTGCCTGAACACACACCACTCTCTCTCTCTATCTCTCCTGTTTATTTTTCCTCACGTCTCTCTCACAAGCCCTTCCTCCCCTCTTTCTCTTTCTCTCCCTCATTCTCTCTCCCTCTCTCATTTATCTCTCCCCACCTTTCGCTCTCACAGTCCCTTCCTCCTCACTTTCTCTCTCTCTCTCTTTCTCTCTCTCTCTCTCTCTCTCTCTCTCCCCAACTCTCTCCTTTCTCCATCTCTCTCTCCTTCCTCCATCTCTCTCTCCTCCCTCCATCTCTCTCTCCTTCCTCCATCTCTCTCTCCTTCCTCCATCTCTCTCTCCTCCCTCGATCTCTCTCTCCTTCCTCCATCTCTCTCTCCTTCCTCCATCTCTCTCTCCTCTCTCTCTCTCTCTAACACCTTTATCTCTCCCCAACTCTCTCTCCTTCCTCCATCTCTTTCAAAGCAGATGGCAGTAAGAGCAGCAGTGTGGAGACAGAGAATGGCACCACCATGCAGGAAACACCTGCTCTGTTGGAATAATATTATATTTAAACATACAGTAATAATCAGAAATGTACAGTAGTGATAAAAAAAAAATGTGGTGTGTAAACGCTGATCACCCTTGGTGGTGAATAAATTAACACTTCCTATATATTCAATGCATTTTTTTTACAATATGTGTTTATATGTGTTAAACCTCCACTACGCCACTGATAATAATATGACTATACATAAATATTACATCATATCGGGCCTGTGTTTTCTTCATATGAGCCTTAATGTATGTGGAACAGACTATATATAGCCTTTTTGGCTGTTTCCCCAAGGGGTGCACATTTAAACAGAGCCGGTAATGAGTTGATTATTACGTTTGGGAAACGCTGCTTCATGGCCATGGCATACACTCCACTCCGTATTTATTCGGACGGTGAAGCCAAAGCTTTTATAAACTCCAGCATTTCGGATTTAAGATCAAATGTTTCACGAGGCAACAGTACAGAATGTCACCTTCTTTTAAGGGGATTTTCATACAAGTCAGTTTTACCGTCTAGAAATGAACTCACTTCATGTATCTAGTACCTCCATTTGAAGGTGTCATAAATATAGGGACAAATTCACTTATAGTGTATTAAAGTACTCAAAAGTTTAGTATTTGGTCTCATATTCAAATCAAATCAAATCAAATTATATTTGTCACATCCACGTGGTTAGCAGAGGTTAACGCGAGTGTAGCGAAATGCTTGTGCTTCTAGTTCCGACCATGCAGTAATATCTAACAAGTAATCCAACCTAACAATTTCACAAAAATTACCTTATACACGTAAGTGTAAAGGAATAAATAAGAATATGTACATAAAAATATATGAATGACTGATGGCCGAACGGCATAGGCAAGATGCAGTAGATGGTATAGAGTACAGTATATACATATGAGATGAGTAATATAGTGTATGTAAACATTATATAAAGTGGCATTGTTTAAAGTGGCTAGTGATACATTTATTACATACATTTTTCCATGATTAAAGTAGCTAGATATTAAGTCAGTATGTTGGCAGCAGCCACTCAATGTTAGTGATGGCTGTTTAACAGGCCTTGAGATAGAGGCTGTTTTTCAGTCTCTCGGTCCCCCTTTGATGCACCTGTACTGACCTTCTGGATGATAGCGGGGTGAACAGGCAGTGGCTCGGGTGGTTGTTGTCCTTGATGATCTTTTTGGCTTTCCTGTGACATCGGGTGTTGTAGGTGTCCTGGAGGGCAGGTAGTTTGCCCCCAGTGATGCGTTACGCAGACCTCACGACCCTCTGGAGACCCTCTGGAGAGCCTTACGGTTATGGGCAGAGCAGTTGCCATACCAGACGGTGATACAGCCCGACAGGATGCATCTGTAAAAGTTTGTGAGTGTTTTTGGTGACAAGCCAAATTTCTTCAGCCTTCTGAGGTTGAAGAGGCGCTGCTGCGCCTTCTTCACCACGCTGTCTGTATGGGTGGACCATTTCAGTTTGTCTGTGATGTGTACGCCAAGGAACATAAAACTTTCCATCCTCTCCACTACTGTCCCGTAGATGTGGATAGGGGGGTGCTCCCTCTGCTGTTTCCTGAAGTCCACGATCATCTCCTTTGTTTTGTTGACATTGAGTGTGAGGTTATTATCCTGACACCACACTCTGAGGGCCCTCACCTCCTCCCTGTAGTCCATCTCGTCATTGTTGGTAATCAAGCCTACCACTGTAGTGTCGTCTGCAAACTTGATGATAGAGTTGGAGGTGTGCATGGCCACGCAATCGTGGGTGAACAGGGAGTACAGGAGAGGGCTGAGAACGCACCCTTGTGGGTCCCCAGTGTTGAGGATCAGCGGGGTGAAGATGTTGTTTCCTACCCTCACCACCTGGGGGCGGCCCGTCAGGAAGTCCAGGACCCAGTTACACAGGGCGGGTTTGGAGGGTACTATGGTGTTAAATGCTGAGCTGTAGTTGATGAACATCATTCTTACATAGGTATTCCTCTTGTCCAGATGGGTTAGGGCAGTGTGCAGTGTGATTGCGATTGCGTCGTCTGTGGACCTATTGGGGCGGTAAACAAATAGGAGTGGGTCTAGGGTGTCAGGTAGGGTGGAGGTGATATGGTCCTTGACTAGTCTCTCAAAGCACTTCATGATGACTGAAGTGAGTGTTACGGGGCGGTAGTCATTTAGCTCAGTTACCTTAGCTTTCTTGGGAACAGAAACAATGGTGGCCCTCTTGAAGCATGTGGGAACAGCAGACTGGTATAGGGATTTATTGAATATGTCCGTAAACACACCTCTGGGGTCTCCTCTGCACATGCTCTGAGGACGTGGCTGGGCATGCCGTCTGGTCCTGCAGCCTTGCGAGGGCAAACATGTTTAAATGTTTTACTCACATTGGCTGCAGTGAAGGAGATTTTGGTAGCGGGCCATGTCAGTGGCACTGTATTGTCCTCAAAGCGAGCAAAGAAGTTGTTTAGTCTGTCTGGGAGCAAGACATTATTGTCTGCGACGGGGCTGGTTTTTCTTTTATTGTCCGTGATTGACTGTAGACCCTGCCACATACCTCTCGTGTCTGAGCCGTTGAATTGCGACTCTACTTTGTCTCTATACTGACGCTTAGCTTATTTGATTGCCTTGTGGAGGGAATAGCTACACTGTTTGTATTCGGTCATGTTTCCGGTCACCTTGCCCTGATTAAAAGCAGTGGTTCGCGCTTTCAGTTTTGCGCGAATGAGAGTCAAATGAAGTTCTTTCAGGGCCGTCGATGTGTCTGCTTGGGGGGAATATACACGACTGTGATTATCATCGAAGAGAATTCTCTTGGTAGATAATGCGGTCGGCATTTGATTGTAAGGAATTCTAGGTCAGGTGAACAAATGGACTTGAGTTCCTGTATGTTGTTATGATTACACCACATCTCGTTAATCATAAGGCATACACCCCCGCCCTTCTTCTTAACAGAGAGATGCTTGTTTCTGCCGGTGCGATGCATGAAGAAACCAGGTGGCTGTACCTAGTGAGCCATGTTTCCGTGAAACAAAGAACCTTACAGTCTCTGATGTCTCTCTGGAAGGCAACTCTTGCTCAGATTTCGTCTACCTTGTTGTCAAGAGACTGGACATTGGCTAGTAGTATACTCGGGAGCGGTGCGCGATGTGCCTGTTTACGGAGCCTGGACCAGAAGACCGCTCCTGTTACCACCGTTGGTGGAAGAAGGTGAGGACCAAGATGCAGCGTGGGAGATGTTCATCATTATTTTAATAAACTGAACACTAAATACAACAAGGAATAAAAGAAACCACCGAAACTGCTCCGTCAGGTGAAAAACACACTAAACAGAAAATAACTACCCACAAAACCCATGTGGGCAAGAGCTACCTAAGTATGGTTCTCAATCAGAGACAACGATAGACAGCTGTCCCTGATTGAGAACCATACCCGGCCAAAAACAAAGAAATACGAAAACATTGAAAAAGGAACATAGAATGCCCACCCTAGTCACGCCCAGGCCAAACCAAAATAGATAATAAAAGCCTCTCTATGGCCAGGGCGTGACAGTACCCCCCTCAAAGGTGCGGACTCTGGCCGCAAAACTTGAATCTAAAGGGGAGGGTCCGGGTGGGCCTTCCTTACGGAGGCGGCTTGGGTGCAAAACCTGACTCTAAAGGGGAGGGTCCGGGTGGGCCTTCCTTACGGAGGCGGCTGGGTGCGGGACCCTCGCAGCGGGCCCCGGACTGAAGACCCTCGTAGAGGGCGCCACTGGAGTGAAGGGCGGCTCTGGCAGCGCCGGAGTGAAGGGCGGCTCTGGCAGCGCCGGAGTGAAGGGCGGCTCTGGCAGCGCCGGAGTGAAGGGCGGCTCTGGCAGCTCCGGAGTGAAGGGTGGCTCTGGCAGTGCCGGAGGGAAGGGAGGCTCTGGCAGCGCCGGACATGCATAGGGGAGTGTAAATTGGGAAACTTGATTGATTGGTTGAATGAATGAATAGACAATTAATAGACAATTACAGCCACAGCATAACAAAACCAACAACAGTACACAACATAAAAACAAAACAGCCCACAGGGCTCTGGTCAACAGTAGTGCACTACAGGGTTCCGTTTGGGACAGAGCCTGGGTGTCTCTGTGGAACAGTGGAGGCTGGTGGGAGGACAGGCTCATTGTAATAGCTGGAATGGAATGAATGGAACAAAGTAAAACGTGTGGTTTCCATATGTTTGATGCAAATTATACCGTTCCATTGATTCCCTTCCAGCCACTACAATGAGCCTATAGCTCCTCCCAACAGCCTCATCTGCTGTGAGAAGTGAATTTGCATGGCACCAGCAACACTAGGGTGGTGGGTTGCCTCTGGAGTTATATACTGAACACCAGGGTGGTGGGTTGCCTCTGGGGTTATATACTGAACATCAGGGTGGTGGGTTGCCTCTGGGGTTATATACTGAACACCAGGGTGGTGGGTTTGATTCCCTCTGTGGTTAAATACTGAACACCAGGGTGGTGGGTTGCCTCTGGGGTTATATACTGAACACCAGGGTGGTGGGTTGCCTCTGGGGTTATATACTGAACATCAGGGTGGTGGGTTGCCTCTGGGGTTATATACTGAACACCAGGGTGGTGGGTTTGATTCCCTCTGTGGTTAAATACTGAACACCAGGGTGGTGGGTTTGATTCCCTCTGTGGTTAAATACTGAACACCAGGGTGGTGGGTTGCCTCTGGGGTGATATACTGAACACCAGGGTGGTGGGTTGCCTCTGGGGTTATATACTGAACACCAGGGTGGTGGGTTTGATTCCCTCTGTGGTTAAATACTGAACACCAGGGTGGTGGGTTGCCTCTGGGGCTATATACTGAACACCAGGGTGGTGGGTTGCCTCTGGGGTTATATACTGAACACCAGGGTGGTGGGTTTGATTCCCTCTGTGGTTAAATACTGAACACCAGGGTGGTGGGTTGCCTCTGGGGTTATATACTGAACACCAGGGTGGTGGGTTGCCTCTGGGGTTATATACTGAACACCAGGGTGGTGGGTTTGATTCCCTCTGTGGTTAAATACTGAACACCAGGGTGGTGGGTTGCCTCTGGGGCTATATACTGAACACCAGGGTGGTGGGTTGCCTCTGGGGTTATATACTGAACACCAGGGTGGTGGGTTTGATTCCCTCTGTGGTTAAATACTGGTCACCAGGGTGGTGGGTCAAATCAAATCAAATGTTATTTGTCACATACACATGGTTAGCAGATGATAATGCGAGTGTAGCGAAATGTTTGGGTTTGATTCCCTCTGGGGTTATATACTGTACACCAGGGTGGTGGGTTTTATTTCCTCTGGGGTTATATACTGAACACCAGGGTGGTGGGTTTGGTTCCCTCTGGGGTTATATACTGAACACCAGAGTGGTGGGTTTGATTCCCTCTGGGGATATATACTGAACACCGGGGTGGTGGGTCAAATCAAATCAAATTTTATTTGTCACATACACATGGTTAGCAGATGTTAATGCGAGTGTAGCGAAATGTTTGGGTTTGATTCCCTCTGGGGTTATATACTGTACACCAGGGTGGTGGGTTTGATTCCCTCTGGGGTTATATACTGAACACCAGGGTGGTGGGTTTGATTCCCTCTGGGGTTATATACTGAACACCAGGGTGGTGGGTTGCCTCTGGGGTTATATACTGAACACCAGGGTGATGGGTTTGATTCCCTCTGGGTTTATATACTGAACATCAGGGTGATGGGTTTGATTCCCTCTGGGTTTATATACTGAACATCAGGGTGATGGTTTGATTCTCTCTGGGTTTATATACTGAACACCAGGGTGATGGGTTTGATTCCCTATGGGGTTATATACTGAACACCAGGGTGGTGGGTTTGATTCCCTCTGGGGTTATATACTGAACACCAGGGTGGTGGGTTTGATTCCCTCTGGGGTTATATACTGAACACCAGGGTGATGGGTTTGATTCCCTCTGGGGTCATAAAGTGTATGAATGCACTCAATGTACTGTACAGAAGACAGAAGACACTTTTAAGCGGTATATAAAATACATTATGAATACGTTCGTATTGTTTTGATCAGAATCATCCCTCGGATGACATCAATAGTACGGAACAGCACATTAACTATTAGTGACTAATCCCTAGATTTCCTGATCTAAATAAGGAAATATACTGACTTCTCTCAATGGAACGTCACGCAGAACACGCACACATACGCCAAGGAGTGTCCGGCCGGCCAAGATTGTATTCCCATTGGATGCAACACATGTGAGCCAACAGACCTCACAATGACGCAACCACACGTTAAAATATGGGCCGAGTGGGTTTTGATTGGACAGCAGCCATGTCAATCACCAGTGAGGCAGAGTTGGAGTCAATCAGACGAGAGAGGGGGAGAGTGCCTTGGATCTGTTTCTGGATCAATTAATATTAATGAGTCAGTCAGTGAGTCAGTGAGTCAGTGAGTGAGTGAGTGAGTGAGTGAGTGAGTGAGTGAGTGAGTGAGTGAGTGAGAGAGAGAGAGAGAGAGAGAGAGAGAGAGAGAGAGAGAGAGAGAGAGAGAGAGAGATGAATGAATATTAATGATAGAGGGGGAGAGAGGGAGGGAAGTGTAGAGAGGAGAAGGGGGATAAAGTCAAAGGAGAAACGATTGGGCAGTCTGATAAACATTTTGGTCCCGGAAGTTGTACGTCAACAGTGTGACCAAATTGGGAGTTGTCACAACTTGCCCCCCACACAATACACACCCAGACAGACTCATTCACACATCCACCCAACAATGAACAACCCACACTGAATCATACACATGCCCATAACGGCAAAATCAACACACAGTTTCACACATGCACACAGCATGCACGTGAGGTATGCAACGTGTGCTCATCTATTTAGCATATTTTGGGGCTTATTTCACATCACCTTGCAGGGAACATAACATCTACTCTCACCTCTCCTTCTCTATCTTTATTTCATTCATTCTTCTCTCTTTCTGTTTTCATCATCTCGTCTCTCCTCCTTCCTCCTCTCCCTCACACTTTCCCTGTTGCACATGTTTGTTTCCATTTCTCACAGGCCCTTAAGCATCGTTCACCTATTCATGTCTTTATTCTTTATTCTGTACTGGCGGCATTCCTTTATCTCCATGGTCCCTCATTAACTAATCACTTTACTGTCACACATCTGATTGTTCTGTCTGTGTTTTAGTCCTCTCTCTCTCTCTCTCTCTCTCTCTCTGTATGTCTCTCTTTCTCCCTCTCTCTCTCTCTCTCTTCCCCTCTCTTCCCCTCCCTCTGTCACCCTTCCTCTCTCCCCTCTCTTTGATATGATCTAGTGTAGTGTAGTCAGTGTAGTGTATATATCAGTGTAGTGTGTATATCAGTGTAGTGTGTATATCAGGGTAGTGTGTATGTCAGTGTAGGAAATATGTCAGTGTAGTGTGTTTTTCACTGTAGTGTGTATATCAGTGTAGTATATATATCAGTGTAGTGTGTATATCAGTGTAGTATATATATCAGTGTAGTGTGTATATCAGTGTAGTGTATACATCAGTGTAGTGTATATATCAGTGTAGTGTTTCTATCAGTGTAGTGTATACATCAGTGTAGTGTGTATATCAGTGTAGTGTGTATATCAGTGGTGTGTTTTTCACTGTAGTGTATACATCAGTGTAGTGTGTATATCAGTGTAGTGTATACATCAGTGTAGTGTATCTATCAGTGTAGTGTGTATATCAGTGTAGTGTGTATATCAGTGTAGTGTTTCTATCAGTGTAGTGTGTATATCAGTGTAGTGTTTCTATCAGTGTAGTGTATATCAGTGTAGTGTATACATCAGTGTAGTGTGTATATCAGTGTAGTGTGTATATCAGTGTAGTGTGTATATCAGTGTAGTGTGTATATCAGTGTAGTGTATACATCAGTGTAGTGTATACATCAGTGTAGTGTAAATATCAGTGTAGTGTGTATATCATAGTGTGTATATCAGTGTAGTGTATATATCAGTGTAGTGTGTATATCCGTGTAGTGTTTCTATCAGTGGTCTGTCTTCAGATGTGACTCCCAGATTTCTATCATGGCTGCCATTCCTCCTACCTAATCTCCATTTTGTTCTGTTCTGTGTCCCCCCCGCCCACACCGTAGGGATCTCATTATTGGTGAAATCAAAGCACAGCAGAGCTGTGTGAGTGTGTGTGTGTGTGTGTGTGTCTTTGTAACAAGTCAGAAAAAGTATTTGATCAGTATCTGAGTACCTGTGGTCACTTTGCTCTCTGTCTCTCTCACACACACACACACACACACACACACTACCTTTGTTCTGGGCATGGTGTCATCATGCCCTTGTGTGACAAGGACTCTCCCTGTACGTGTTGCAAATAACTGACAAATAACTGACTGTACAATGAACCGTCTTAATTAGATAAGTGTGTGTGTGCTCCTTTGCTTGTTTTGCTAATTAAGAACATTTAGTAATTTGCATTGTGGAGAGTCCTGTCTCCTGACACTAAGTGCAAAAATGCTACAAAGTTACAGACTGCAACAGGGTACAAGCGAGGGAGGTGAGACAGTGAGAGAGAGAGAGAGAGAAAGAGAGAGAGAGAGAGACAGAGAGAGATAGAGAGAGAGAGAGAAAGAGAGAGAGAGAAAGAGAGAGAGAGAGAGAAAGAGAGAGAAAGAGAGAGAAAGAGAGAGAGACAGACAGACAGAGAGAGAGACAGACAGACAGAGAGAGCGAGAGAGACAGACAGACAGACGGAGAGAGAGAAAGAGAGAGAAAGAGAGAGAGAGACAGACTGACAGACAGGCAGAGAGAGAGAGAGAGAGAGAGCAGCAACAGAACAGAACCAGTGTGATGACACATACTTGGATCACGTTGACGTCGGGTACATTTGGGAGGCTTAAGTGTGAGCACACACATAACACACATAACACACACAGTGCGTGTTAACAAAGTCCCGCAGGAAGACAGACGTTCTCGAGCACGTCATTGTCAAACAAATAACACATACACTCACTTGCACACACACACACACACACACACATTTTGCTATGTTGTGCAAAAAGGCAACTGACCTCGGCAAATGGACACAGCTGACTGGGAACATGTCACCATACAGTGAAAAGGAAATGACCATAAAATCCACTAAACTATGAATATATCAAAACAACGTGTTGATGTACTGGGCCAAGACTATGTTGACACTGGTCTTGTTCTCCTGCTCAGACTGTGCTGAGTCCTGACAGATCTTACAACGCCCGGAGAGGTATTAACAGTCTGTTCTCCTGCTCAGACGGTGCTGACTCCTGACAGATCTTACAACGCCCGGAGAGGTATTAACAGTCTGTTCTCCTGCTCAGACGGTGCTGACTCCTGACAGATCTTACAACGCCCGGAGAGGTATTAACAGTCTGTTCTCCTGCTCAGACGGTGCTGACTCCTGACAGATCTTACAACGCCCGGAGAGGTATTAACAGTCTGTTCTCCTGCTCAGACGGTGCTGACTCCTGACAGATCTTACAACGCCCGGAGAGGTATTAACAGTCTGTTCTCCTGCTCAGACGGTGCTGACTCCTGACAGATCTTACAACGCCCGGAGAGGTATTAACAGTCTGTTCTCCTGCTCAGATGGTGCCGACTCCTGACAGATCTTACAACGCCCGGAGAGGTATTAACAGTCTGTTCTCCTGCTCAGACGGTGCTGACTCCTGACAGATCTTACAACGCCCGGAGAGGTATTAACAGTCTGTTCTCCTGCTCAGATGGTGCTGACTCCTGACAGATCTTACAACGCCCGGAGAGGTATTAACAGTCTGTTCTCCTGCTCAGATGGTGCCGACTCCTGACAGATCTTACAACGCCCGGAGAGGTATTAACAGTCTGTTCTCCTGCTCAGATGGTGCCGACTCCTGACAGATCTTACAACGCCCGGAGAGGTATTAACAGTCTGTTCTCCTGCTCAGATGGTGCTGACTCCTGACAGATCTTACAACGCCCGGAGAGGTATTAACAGTCTGTTCTCCTGCTCAGATGGTGCTGACTCCTGACAGATCTTACAACGCCCGGAGAGGTATTAACAGTTTTTTTTATTTGGCTTTGGTACCGTTTTCACAAGTACAACACTCCAAACTCCAGCCAGTCTTTCATTCCAAACCTTTCACTGTGCAGTCTTTTCTGATTGTAAACATCTCTCGCCATACAACCATTGATTCAAAATATACACTACTATTCAAAAGTTTGGGGTCACTGAGAAATGTCCTTGTTATTGAAAGAAAAGCACATTTTTTTGTCCATTAAAATAACATCAAATTGATCAGAAATACAGTGTAGACATTGTTAATGTTGTAAATGACTATTGTAGTCCATACCCACCTCTTTGACGGGGTCCATACCCACCTCTTTGACCTTTTTGACGGGGTCCATACCCACCTCTTTGACCTCTTTGATGGGGTCCATACCCACCTCTTTGACCTCTTTGATGGGGTCCATACCCACCTCTTTGACCTTTTTGACGGGGTCCATACCCACCTCTTTGACCTCTTTGATGGGGTCCATACCCACCTCTTTGACCTCTTTGATGGGGTCCATACCCACCTCTTTGACCTTTTTGACTGGACCGATGCCCACCTCTCTGATGGCCCCCGGAGCTCTTTGGTTTCTTCCTCTCCCTGCTGTCTATTCTGCTCCATGTTGAAAGAAATGTCAAGTGTTCACACCCCCTTTTATATGGTGACCAATTGTGGTTACCACTATGTGGAACCAATTATCAATACTGACTAGTCATGATGTATGGTTATTATGTACCATACATGTCAATTATCAATACTGACTAGTCATGATGTATGGTTATTATGTACCATACATGTCAATTATCAATACTGACTAGTCATGATGTATGGTTATTATGTACCATACATGTCAATTATCAATACTGACTAGTCATGATGTATGGTTATTATGTACCATACATGTCAATTATCAATACTGACTAGTCATTATGTATGGTTATCATGTATCATACATGTCAATTATCAATACTGACTAGTCATGATATATGGTTATTATGTACCATACATGTCAATTATCAATACTGACTAGTCATGATGTATGGTTATCATGTACCATACATGTCAATTATCAATACTGACTAGTCATGATATATGGTTATCATGTATCATACATGTCAATTATCAATACTGACTAGTCATGATGTATGGTTATCATGTACCATACATGTCAATTATCAATACTGACTAGTCATTATGTATGGTTATCATGTATCATACATGTCATTTAGATGTTTCTACTTTATAAACTCACATTTTATTTCTTTAGTTCTCTAAATCTATATATAGTAGATAAAGAAGTGTAAAATCTATTGGTTTACCAAACGGTTAAGTGATTAACCATTAAGTGCAGTTGGATTAAGTGATGGTCAAATGTCTTTAAACAGATGAGAAGATAATCATATGAAAATGATTGTTGAGCATTGCATTGTGAAAGGCAGTTACTTTATGTGAAAGGTATTTCTAGATGAAACACTGATTGGGTTTGGTGAAAAAGTTACCGTGTGCTTAAAGTTTTGAGTTTTGTACTGAGAGTTAAGAAATGTTACCACATACTTGTGGTAAGTTCTGACGAAGGCCTTGAAGCCGATACGTAAAGCTTAATAAAGAACAGGGATGCTAGCAAGAGCAGTGATGCTAGCAAGAACAGTGATGCTAGTAAGAGCAGTGATGCTAGCAAGAACAGGGATGCTAGCAGGAACAGTGATGCTAGCAAGAACAGTGATGCTAGCAAGAACAGTGATGCTAGCAGGAACAGTGATGCTAGCAAGAACAGTGATGCTAGCAGGAACAGTGATGCTAGCAGGAACAGTGATGCTAGCAGGAACAGTGATGCTAGCAAGAACAGTGATGCTAGCAAGAACAGTGATGCTAGCAGGAACAGTGATGCTAGCAAGAACAGGGATGCTAGCAGGAACAGTGATGCTAGCAAGAACAGTGATGCTAGCAAGAACAGGGATGCTAGCAGGAACAGTGATGCTAGCAAGAACAGGGATGCTAGCAAGAACAGTGATACTAGCAAGAACAGGGATGCTAGCAAGAACAGTGATGCTAGCAGG
Organism: Oncorhynchus mykiss; assembly: GCF_057628025.1. Taxonomy (NCBI): domain Eukaryota; kingdom Metazoa; phylum Chordata; class Actinopteri; order Salmoniformes; family Salmonidae; genus Oncorhynchus; species Oncorhynchus mykiss. The sequence continues at coordinate 11,647,696 of NC_143040.1, read as the reverse complement.
AACAGTGATGCTAGCAAGAACAGGGATGCTAGCAGGAACAGTGATGCTAGCAAGAACAGGGATGCTAGCAGGAACAGTGATGCTAGCAAGAACAGGGATGCTAGCAGGAACAGTGATGCTAGCAAGAACAGTGATGCTAGCAAGAACAGTGATGCTAGCAAGAACAGGGATGCTAGCAAGAACAGTGATGCTAGCAGGAACAGTGATGCTAGCAAGAACAGGGATGCTAGCAGGAACAGTGATGCTAGCAAGAACAGTGAAGCTAGCAGGAACAGGGATGCTAGCAAGAACAGTGATGCTAGCAAGAACAGGGATGCTAGCAGGAACAGGGATGCTAGCAGGAACAGTGATGCTAGCAAGAACAGTGATGCTAGCAGGAACAGGGATGCTAGCAGGAACAGTGATGCTAGCAAGAACAGTGATGCTAGCAGGAACAGGGATGCTAGCAGGAACAGTGATGCTAGCAAGAACAGTGATGGTAGCAAGAACAGTGATGCTAGCAAGAACAGTGATGCTAGTAAGAGCAGGGATGCCAGCAAGAACAGTGATGGTAGCAAGAACAGTGATGCTAGCAAGAACAGTGATGCTAGCAGGAACAGTGATGCTAGTAAGAGCAGGGATGCCAGCAAGAACAGTGATGGTAGCAAGAACAGTGATGCTAGCAAGAACAGTGATGCTAGCAAGAACAGTGATACTAGCAAGAGCAGTGATGCTAGCAAGAACAGGGATGCTAGCAAGAACAGTGATGCTAGTAAGAACAGTGATGCTAGCAAGAACAGTGATGCTAGTAAGAACAGTGATGCTAGCAAGAACAGGGATGCTAGCAAGAGCAGTGATGCTAGCAAGAACAGTGATGCTAGCAAGAACAGGGATGCTAGCAAGAACAGGGATGCTAGCAAGAGCAGTGATGCTAGCAAGAGCAGTGATGCTAGCAAGAGCAGTGATGCTAGCAAGAACAGGGATGCTAGCAAGAACAGGGATGCTAGCAAGAACAGGGATGCTAGCAAGAGCAGTGATGCTAGCAAGAACAGTGATGCTAGCAAGAACAGGGATGCTAGCAAGAACAGGGATGCTAGCAAGAGCAGTGATGCTAGCAAGAACAGTGATGCTAGCAAGAACAGGGATGCTAGCAAGAACAGGGATGCTAGCAAGAACAGGGATGCTAGCAAGAACAGGGATGCTAGCAAGAGCAGTGATGCTAGCAAGAACAGTGATGCTAGCAAGAACAGGGATGCTAGCAAGAGCAGTGATGCTAGCAAGAGCAGTGATGCTAGCAAGAGCAGTGATGCTAGCAAGAACAGGGATGCTAGCAAGAACAGGGATGCTAGCAAGAGCAGTGATGCTAGCAAGAACAGTGATGCTAGCAAGAACAGGGATGCTAGCAAGAGCAGTGATGCTAGCAAGAGCAGTGATGCTAGCAAGAACAGGGATGCTAGCAAGAACAGGGATGCTAGCAAGAGCAGTGATGCTAGCAAGAACAGGGATGCTAGCAAGAACAGTGATGCTAGCAGGAACAGGGATGCTAGCAAGAACAGTGATGCTAGCAAGAACAGGGATGCTAGCAAGAACAGGGATGCTAGCAAGAACAGGGATGCTAGCAAGAACAGGGATGCTAGCAAGAGCAGTGATGCTAGTAAGAACAGTGAGATGCTAGCAAGAGCAGTGATGCTAGCAAGAGCAGTGATGCTAGTAAGAGCAGTGGTGCTAGCAAGAGCAGTTTCTTATTTTTTCTCATGCTTGTGAGGTCTGAGCAGGGGAACGCCCACCATGATGATTAGCTATTAAGCTGATGGTGGGGGTGTGGTTAGAGGTGTGGGTGTGGTTAGAGGCGTGGCTACCCCACAGTACAACTAGTCTTTAGTGGTCTCTACCTGAATTGACAGTTTGTTTTGAATTAACCGGGAGCTTCTGTCCTACAACCTCTCTACTTCTCCCTTCTCTGACGCTCAAAACATACTGGTTTAGCTACGTGTGGGCGTGCTTGTGTGTGTGTGTGTGTGTGTGTGTGTGTGTGTGTGTGTGTGTGTGTGTGTGCGAGAGAGAGAGAGACAGAGAGCAAAGTGACCAGAGGTTCATTATTACCATATCTTACAGAGTTTTCTCCATAATATAGGCCAGGGATCATCAACTAGATTCAGCCACAGGACAATTTTTTCTTGTAGTAGTAGTCAGAGGAACGGAAAAATAATTACAAATAATTTGTAGACTGCAAATTGACCCTCAAGAAGCCCAAACAGATCTAATATTTGACGAATACAGCATCATCTCAAACCTAGTGTCCATACAATCACATATATCTCTATTGTGTGTGAGAAGGATTTGGAACAGATTTACTAAATGAAAATGACTTGTAGCTGATTTGCTGGTGTTTTTACAGTCTTTAATGCCCCCCCCCCCCCCCCCTAAGAAATTGGGATTCAGATAACTTGGGGGTCAAATAAAATCACCCTCGGCCCAAATTCGCTTGGAGAACCCTGATATGGGCCTTCTCCACTCTATAGAGGCTGTGTCCTAAATGCACAACCCCATGGAACCTGATCAAAAGTAATGCACTACATAGGAAATAGGGTTCTATTTGGGACAGCGATAGAGTCATCTCTATAACGAGGTAGGGACCAAACAGGGTGTAGGTAGGGCTTCTGTCATATATCCGGGGGACGAGTCTGTCTCAGAGCTGTGACGATCTACTGGTAACACCAAACACAGACTGACTGGAGGGAGGGAGAGGGAGAGGGATGGGAGAGAGAGAGAGAGGGAGAGGGATGGAGAGAGAGAGAGAGAGAGAGAGAGAGAGAGAGAGAGGGAGAGGGATGGAGAGAGAGGGAGAGGGAGAAGGATGGAGAGAGAGAGAGAGGGAGAGGGATGGAGAGAGAGAGAGAGAGAGAGGGATGGAGAGAGAGGGAGAGAGAGAGAGAGACAGAGAGAGAGAGAGAGAGAGAGAGAGAGAGAGAGAGAGAGAGAGGAGGGAGGGAGGGAGGGAGGTGAGTAAAGGGTTGATGGAGTGAGGATGGCAGGCAGATAAGCAGAGGAGAGGAGAGGAAAGGAGAGAGGAGTAGAGGAAGGTTGAAAGAGGAAAGGATAGAGGAGTAGAGGAAGGTTGAAAGAGGAAAGGAAGAGGAGTAGGGGAAGGTTGAAAGAGGAAAGGAGAGAGGAGTAGAGGAAGGTTGAAGGAGGAAAGGAGAGAGGAGTAGAGGAAGGTTGAAAGAGGAAAGGAGAGAGAAGTAGGGGAAGGTTGAAAGAGGAAAGGAGAGAGGAGTAGAGGAAGGTCGAAAGAGGAAAGGAGAGAGGAGTAGAGGAAGGTCGAAAGAGGAAAGGAGAGAGGATTAGAGGAAGGTTGAAAGAGGAAAGGAGAGAGGAGTAGGGGAAGGTTGAAAGAGGAAAGGAGAGAGGAGTAGAGGAAGGTTGAAAGAGGAAAGGAGGAGGAGTAGGGGAAGGTTGAAAGAGGAAAGGAGAGAGGAGTAGGAGGAAGGTTGAAAGAGGAAAGGAGAGAGGAGTAGAGGAAGGTTGAAAGAGGAAAGGAGAGAGGAGTAGTTGAAGGTTGAAAGAGGAAAGGAGAGAGGAGTAGTTGAAGGTTGAAAGAGGAAAGGAGAGAGGAGTAGTTGAAGGTTGAAAGAGGAAAGGAGAGAGGAGTAGGGAAGGGTGAAAGAGGAAAGGAGAGAGGAGTAGAGGAAGGTTGAAAGAGGAAAGGAGAGAGGAGTAGTTGAAGGTTGAAAGAGGAAAGGAGAGAGATAGTTGAAGGTGAAAGAGGAAAGGAGAGAGGAGTAGGGGAAGGTTGAAAGAGGAAAGGAGAGAGGAGTAGGGGAAGGTTGAAAGAGGAAAGGAGAGAGGAGTAGGGGAAGGTTGAAAGAGGAAAGGAGAGGGAGTAGGGGAAGGTGAAAGAGGAAAGGAGAGAGGAGTAGAGGAAGGTTGAAAGAGGAAAGGAGAGAGGAGTAGAGGAAGGTTGGAAGAGGAAAGGAGAGTGGAGTAGGGGAAGTTTGAAAGAGGAAAGGAAAGAGAAATGATAGTGCTCTGATGCGTCAATCTGACACTCCTGAGCGCAGTCACGTCATTGGCTGATCAAACGATGCGTTTACCCAAACACGTTATTTTAAGTTGACGTTTTTTGACAGCAGTGAAGTCTGACAGCTTTTCCATGTGTGGGTAAGAATGAACAGATATGAATGACAAGCCAACATTTCTCTACTCTTCTGTCTGTCTGTCCTCCTCCTCCTTCTCCTTCTGTCTCTGTCTGTCTGTCTGTCTGTCTGTCTGTCTGTCTGTCTGTCTGTCTGTCTGTCTGTCTGTCTGTCTGTCTTCCTCCTCCCTCTCCTTCTGTCTGTCTGTCTGTCTCCCTCCTCATTCTGTCTGTCTGTCTCCCCCCTCCTTCTGTCTGTCTGTCCCCCCCCCTTCTGTTTGTCTGTCTTCTCCCATCCTCCTTCTGTCCGTCTGTTTGTCTCCCCTCCTCCTTCTGTCTGTCTATCTTCGATGGATATGTCCCAAATGGCACCCTATATAGTGCATTACGGGCTCTGGTCAAAAGAAGTGCACTATATAGGGAATAGGGTGCCACATGTTTTCTTATAACCCCACCTGCTTCCATCTATCTACCGGTCCTCTCTTTTTCTCTCCTTCACTTCCCCCTGTTTCATTCTGTCTTTCTCTCCCTCAATCACTCTATTCTCAGACACAGGCTGTCAAGTTTCTAGTCCTATCATCTACATTTCCCTCTCTCTCTATTTCTATACTCCTCTATCTTACTTCATCGGCCCTGCTCTCTGTGTTCCCCCTCTTTCCTCTCGGTCATCTCTCTATTCTCAGACACAAGCTGTCAAATTTCTAGTCATAACATCTCTCTTTCCCTCTCTTTCTCTGTATCCCCCTCTCTCTCTCTCCACCCTCCCCCTTCTCTCTCTATCTCTCTTCTCAGACACAAGATGTCCTGTTCTAATCATAACATCTTCCGTTCCCCCTCCTCTCTCTCTGCCCTTTCTCACCCATCCCCCCCCTCTCTCTCTCTATCCCTCTCCCCTCTCTCTCTCTCCATCTTCAGGTTCAATCTGTCCTGTCTGTCGTCTCTGTGACTCAACAACGTCACTATGGACAATTACCAGATGCTCTCTTCCATTTTCTCCTCCACCTCCTCATTGCCTCTCTCTCTCTCTCTCTCTCTCTCTCCATCTGTCTCATCCCTCTCTCCCTCCATCCTTTCTTCCAGGCCTGCGGGCCTGTGTGTGTCCCAAACTATATAGGGAATAGGGAGCCATTTGGGATGCAGACCTAGTTTATATATATATTTATTTGTACTCCTCTCTCTCCCCAGTCAGCATGTCATCCTGTCTTCAGGAGAGAAGACGCCAGTGAACATTATCTCACAGTGTAAATGGATTCTAACTGATCTACCAGTGTGTGTGTATGGATCCACCACTCAGTCATGTGTGTTTTGGCTCCTTCTGGTCTGGTCATGTCCCATGATGCTCTCTGACAGATCCATCTCAAGATATCTGCCCGGTGACGAGTCATCCTAGATTATAGGGCTGCGTCTCAAACCACCCCATATTCTCTTAATATGGTGCACTTTATAGTGCACTACTCTTGAGGAGGGCCCATAGGGCTTGGTCCAAAGTAGTGCACTATAAAGGGAACATTAGACTGCTGGCCTTACTGGGTTGATAGGAACATTAGACTGCTGATCTAAACTGGGTCAATAGGAACATTAGACTGCTGGCCTTACTGGGTTGATAGGAACATTAGACTGCTGATCTAACTGGGTCGATAGGAACATTAGACTGCTGATCTAACTGGGTCGATAGGAACATTAGACTGCTGGCCTTACTGGGTCGATAGGAACATTAGACTGCTGGCCTTACTGGGTCGATAGGAACATTAGACTGCTGATCTAACTGGGTCGATAGGAACATTAGACTGCTGGCCTTACTGGGTCGATAGGAACATTAGCCTGCTGGCCTTACTGGGTCGATAGGAACATTAGCCTGCTGATCTAACTGGGTCGATAGGAACATTAGCCTGCTGATCTAACTGGGTCGATAGGAACATTAGACTGCTGGCCTTACTGGGTCGATAGGAACATTAGCCTGCTGATCTCACTGGGTCAATAGGAACATTAGCCTGCTGATCTTATTGGGTCGATAGGGTTCTCTCTCTCTCTCTCTCTCTCTCTCTCTCTCTCTCTCTCTCTCTCTCTCTCTCTCTTCTCTCTCTCTCTCTCTCTCTCTCTCTCTCTCTCTCTCTCTCTCTCTCTCTCTCTCTCTCTCTCTCTCTCTCTCTCTCTCTCTCCTCTCTCTCTCTCTCTCTCTCTCTCTCTCTCTCTCTCTCTCTCTCTCTCTCTCTCTCTCTCTCTCTCTCTCTCTCTCTCTCTCTCTCTCTCTCTCTCTCTCTCTCTCTCTCTCTCTCTCTCTCTCTCTCTCTCTCTCTCTCTCTCTCTCTCTCTCTCTCTCTGCCCCCCGGTGGTGTTATAGTCTTACTACATCTCCTAGTGATGTGTTTTAACAGCTCAAGACAAGAGAGAGCAGGAGGAACATATGCTGAAGTAGTGATGGGAATACAGTACAAATAGTAGATTGTTGACTCATTTTCAGGTTCTTACATGTGTTTTAAATATAACCTATTCAAATGTTCTGTTTGACTGGTGACTCGTGCACCATGCACCTTCCTGCAATATGAATTAGTGGACTTTGAAAGTAACATGTTGAAGGAGACAGCTGGCAGCAGTTTTGGAGAATAAACTAGCCGTTCTGCCAAAGCATTATTTAATCAGAATTGGGGCCAGCAACTTTTTATGGATACCCGAGCCAATCGGGATTTATTTGTATTATTTTACCTTTATGTAACTAGGCAAGTCAGTTAAGAACAAATTCTTATTTTCAATGACGGCCTAGGAACAGTGGGTTAACTGCCCTGTTCAGGGGAACAGTGGGTTAACTGCCTGTTCAGGGGAACAGTGGGTTAACTGCCTTCTTCAGGGGAACAGTGGGTTAACTGCCTTGTTCAGGGGAACAGTGGGTTAACTGCCTTGTTCAGGGGAACAGTGGGTTAACTGCCTTGTTCAGGGGAACAGTGGGTTAACTGCCTTGTTCAGGGGAACAGTGGGTTAAGTGCCTTGTTCAGGGGAACAGTGGGTTAAGTGCCCTGTTCAGGGGAACAGTGGGTTAACTGCCCTGTTCAGGGGAACAGTGGGTTAACTGCCCTGTTCAGGGGAACAGTGGGTTAACTGCCTTGTTCAGGGGAACAGTGGGTTAACTGCCTTGTTCAGGGGAACAGTGGGTTAACTGCCTTGTTCAGGGGAACAGTGGGTTAACTGCCTTGTTCAGGGGCAGAACGACGACAGATTTTTTAACTTGTCAGCTCAGGGATTCAATCTTACAACCTTTCGGTTACTAGGTCAACGCTCTAACCTCTAGGCTGTCCTGCCTCCCCAAAGAAAAAGAAAGAGCATGGGTGTGTCCCAAATGACAACCTATCCCCATAGGGCTTTGGTCAATAGTATGCACCACAGGGAATAGTGTGCCAATTGGGGCGGAGCTGCATGATGTGACGCCAAAGCTTTGGTAATTGTTCAAGTGTTGCCATTTGCCAAACACCAGGGGAACATTGGTGTGTCATGGGTGCAGCAACGACAACATATCGTGACTGTTATTGTGATCAACTAAAATATTTCATCAACGACCTACTTCATCAAACTTCTACCACTACCCACTGGGCACACACTGGGCACACACTGGGCACACACGTTGTTTCCACGTAATGTCAATGAAATGACATTGAACCAATGTGGAATAGATGTTGATTTGGGTAAGGACAAGTATCCTAGTAGGAAATGCAAGGTTAGAAATATTTGACCATTTGGTCCCTTGCCAAAGCCAACAGTACCATACTTTCATCATTCGTTACGAGGAACATGGGGTATCTTATCAGACCTCAGGATAACACCCAGGTACAGACAGTTCCAAGTAATAAAAGTTTATTACAAAAACAGGGGGCAGGCAAACGACAGGTCAAGCAGAGGTCAGTAATCCTGGGCAGTGTCACAAGGTACAGAACTGCAGACAGAACAGTCAGGGCAGGTAGAGAGAGGTCAGTACTCCTGGGCAGTGTCACAAGGTACAGAACTGCAGGCAGGGTCAGGGCAGGTAGAGGTCAGTAATCCAGGGTAGTGTCACAAGGTACAGAACTGCAGGCAGGCTCAGGGTCAGGGCAGGTAGAGGTCAGTAATCCAGGGCAGTGTCACAAGGTACAGAACTGCAGGCAGGGTCAGGGCAGGTAGAGGTCAGTACTCCAGGCCAGTGTCACAAGGTACAGAACTGCAGGCAGGCTCAGGGCAGGTAGAGGTCAGTACTCCAGGCCAGTGTCACAAGGTACAGAACTGCAGGCAGGCTCAGGGCAGGTAGAGGTCAGTACTCTAGGGCAGTGTCACAAGGTACAGAACTGCAGGCAGGCTCAGGGCAGGTAGAGGTCAGTAATCCAGGGTAGTGTCACAAGTTACAGAACTGCAGGCAGGCTCAGGGTAAGGGTAGGTAGAGGTCAGTAATCCAGGGCAGTGTCACAAGTTACAGAACTGCAGGCAGGCTCAGGGTCAGGGCAGGTAGAGGTCAGTAATCCTGGGTAGTGTCACAAGGTACAGAACTGCAGGCAGAACGGTCAGGGCAGGTAGAGGTCAGTAATCCAGGGCAGTGTCACAAGGTACAGAACTGCAGACAGAACGGTCAAAACAGGGACTAGAGAGGAAACCAGGAGTACAGGGACTAGAGAGGAAACCAGGAGTACAGGGACTAGAGAGGAAACCAGGAGTACAGGGACTAGAGAGGAAACCAGGAGTACAGGGACTAGAGAGGAAACCAGGAGTACAGGGACTAGAGAGGAACCCAGGAGTACAGGGACTAGAGAGGAACCCAGGAGTACAGGGACTAGAGAGGAAACCAGGAGTACAGGGACTAGAGGAAACCGGGAGTACAGGGAAAACACTGGTAGACTTTACAAACTGACAACAGACAAACAGAAAACACAGGTATAAATGCACAGGGGATAATGGGTGAAAAAGGAGACACCTGGAGGGGGGTGGAGACAAGCACAATGACAGGTATAAATGCACAGGGGATAATGGGGGAAAAGGGAGACACCTGGAGGGGTGTGGGGACAAGCACAATGACAGGTATAAATGCACAGGGGATAATGGGGGAAAAGGGAGACACCTGGAGGGGGGTGGGGACAAGCACAATGACAGGTATAAATGCACAGGGGATAATGGGGGAAAAGGGAGACACCTGGAGGGGGGTGGAGACAAGCACAATGACAGGTATAAATGCACAGGGGATAATGGGGGAAAAGGGAGACACCTGGAGGGGGGTGGAGACAAGCACAAGACAGGTGAAACAGATCAGGGTGTGACAGGCTGTTGTTTACTTCACTGACTGTTGCGTGCTACATCCGACAATGTGGGGGAAATGGAGTCCCTAGAGAAAGCAAGAACAAGATGGTTAAAAGAGAGGAAGAGAGGGAGAGAAGGTCTAAGTGAGAGAGAGAGGTGGGAGAAGAGGGTGAGTCTGTGGCAGTAGGAGTGAAGTTTATGGAAAAAGTGGACTTTAGCCTTTTGGCTTAAACATTTTCAGGGTGATGGCATGAGGTAGGAATAAATATGGTTAATTAGTGGAGTAGGGTGGTAATTTTGTTTTCTATCATTTTGAAATGAGTGAGTAGTGTATTTCATTTTTACATTTGTATTTTTCATACAAAGTGTAAGGGCGTTGTACTCCAGTCTAGTAGGCGGCGGTAATGCAACAAATTGGATGCCAACCGCCGTTAAACCTCATCGACGAAGAAAAAGAAGAAGGTGTGACAGTATTTAACGACTTACGCGAGCCAGTTAACTTTTCCCAGGGAGACGTCAACAAAGTTTCTGAGTGAGATAACATGGAAGACAACAACAACCAAGTGACAAGAAAGTGCCATCAGAAAGGGAATAATGGATTCAGAACGGACCGTGTGTTTGTGCGTAAATTCGAAAGCGCTGACTATCCGGACGTCGAGCGCATATTCATTGACGGGCTGATGGAGATGGTTCCGGATACCGCGTTTAGAGGGTTAAAACATCACCCTGAGAGCCTGCTCCTGTACGCCGCTATGACAAGTAAGGGAGAAATAGGTCTTATATCAATTTATATTTATATATTGACTGTTATTACAGCAAAAGGTTAGTTTTCACTGTTATTTGATTGCATTAGTCTGGGAAAATGTGCTTTTGACAATGGAGAATGTGTTATAAATGTAATTTACAGTTAGGCCATCTTGACATTTCATCAATACCGTTTGTTTTATTTGATTGTATTATTTAGTATAATTTTGGGGAAAATGCAGTAGAATGCATCATTTGTGCTCGATTGCGATAGTACCAACTCATTTCCTTCCTGTGACTATTGTATGTCAACATTTAGATGACTCAATCATCCATTTTCCGACACGGCTTTTGCAGTTGTTTGCTTTATTGCGACCAAGTCGTTCTTGCTGACTTGTTTGGTGCCTCTCGCTGTCCTGTGCGCGCGCTGCTACTACAGCAGGAGGGTTGCCCTTGGTTACCTGGAGCGCGCCAAACTCACGGATATGGGCGACATCGAGGGACATTACATGAAAACTCCAGGTAATAGTCTTGGTGGAATAGTTTAAAAAAAAATGCATGTATCATTCGTTTTATTTGTATATTTGAGTGTAGTTGGCTTTAGTTTAGTTATATTGCACATAGTTATTTTATTAAAATAGATTTGCACACAAGATTCCGTGCCTGGTTAAAAACAAAAATGAGCAGGGAGGTAAAATAAAACCGGGGCTTCATTCCTGTCTCCATTCTTGAATATAATTACTCATCTAAAATGACACGCATGATCCCTCTGACTCCAGGCTCATTTCGGTCTACCCATCAATAGAAGATAAAAAGTATTTGTCCCCAACAGGATGACCAGTCAGTGATTAGGCTCTTTTTTCAGTTAAGAACAAATTCTTATTTTCAATGACGGCCTAGGAACAGTGGGTTAACTGCCTGTTCAGATTTTGTACCTTGTCAGCTCAGGGATTTGAACTTGCAACCTTACTAGTCCAATGCTCTAACCACTAGGCTACCCTGCCGCCCCTTTCAAGAAAAGGATTCATTTAAAGTATAAAAGTCAATCGACAATGACATCAGCTTTTATTAAATGGGAGGATTAGGATATTATTTGATATAACCCACTATTTCCAAATTCCACCCCTCTTATTTCTCTCTCAGACTCCTGTCTGTGGGTTGCAGTGCTGGAGGGCAGTGTGGTGGGTGTAGTGGCGGCCCGTGCCCTGTGGGGGGAAGCTGGCACTGTGGAGCTGCATCGCATGTCGGTGGACCGGCGCTGTCGGCAACGTGGGGTTGGCGTTGCCCTCGGGCGGAAGGTTCTACAATATGCAGCGGACCGTGGCTACCTCTCTGTCGTCTTGGGAACCACGGCCTACTCGCCGGCTGCTCACCAGCTATACCAGACTCTGGGGTTCCGATGCGTCGGCGTCACCAAGGGATACGCCACGCCTGGCGTGAGCCGGTCGGTACCGGAGCAGCTCTTCTACTGGGTCAGTCATCACCACTACCGGAAGGACATGACCGTTCACAATACTAACACTCACAGCCAGCAGTGAACACAGAACAGGGATGGAGCACAGCACAGAACAGGGACGGAGCACAGCACAGAACAGGGACGGAGCACAGCACAGAACAGGGACGGAGCACAGAACAGGGACGGAGCACAGAACAGGGATGGAGCACAGAACAGGGATGGAGCACAGCACGGAACAGGGATGGAGCACAGCACGGAACAGGGATGGAGCACAGCACGGAACAGGGATGGAGCACAGCACGGAACAGGGATGGAGCACAGCACGAAACAGGGATGGAGCACAGCACGGAACAGGAATGGAGCACAACACACGAGTGCACATGCCGGCAAACACACACATGAATGCACACCACACACGCAAGCACACACTCTAACCCAACCCCCTGAGACCCTGAACTCAGAGCACCTTGTTTCACCATTTAGGGAATGGAAGAAAATCACCAGAACGTAATGTATGTAATCGCTAGGTTAAAGGTAAAGAATTGTTCGCAAACGTACCTGTTTCCCTTGTGATTTGAAGAGGGTTCTGTTCATTTCCTGTTCAGAGAATTGGTGGGGAAATTGGGTGCGTTCGAGCGCATGGTTTATTCAGGGTAACGCGCTAGTAGCTTATTCCCGGGGGACATGTTTATATCCCAGGTTATTGATGCTTAAAGCATAGCAGCGTCTCCAATCGCAATGTGTGCCTGTATTATTACATATGTTTATCTGAACATGTCTGTGGGGTATATCATGTGCTTTGAATGTTAATTGAGCAGATGTAGAAGGCTTGGGTATTGCTATGAGAAGCCTGTACTCTTTGTTTGAGGAACAGGACGGGGAACAGGTCGGCATGCTGCTCAGGTTTGTTTGAATGTTAATTGTGCAGATGTAGAAGGCTTGGGTATTGCTATAAGAAGCTCTTTGTTTGAGGAACAGGACGGGGAACAGGTCGGCATGCTGCTCAGGTTTGTTTGAAATGCTCTATGTGATCATTCTTGTAAATACTTGCACATTTTGCCGGCTATTATCTTCACTTGCAAATCAAAATACTCACACTGGACAAGAGAAATCCATCGGCTTCGTCAGTCTCCTCACTGTTAAAATCCTACGGTCACCTCAAGTGGGATTCAAACTTTTTCAGTTTAGAATTTTCCCTGCCAGAATTTCTGGGGACTTTTTCCGCAATAATTTCTCGCGACCACAACACACCCCAAAATCTAATGATACAACCTTCAAATCTGTACATTTCAATGTTTACATCAACCAATAACCTTCAATTCATTACATTTTCAAAATTAACCAATAAATATATTTACTATATTTTTTTACTATATTTTGTGTATTTTTTTTCCCCAATTAACTTTCTTAATGGGTCTATTGTTTTATTTTTTTACTGTTTTGTTCCAAAAATCAAATCAAAAAAAAAAAACAATACCACTGAATAGTGTTCCAAACAAAACCAATGTTTCTGTATGAGTTGAACTAGGTGTTAGCATGAGCCTTAGGAGTTAGCTAGACACGTAGTGTGATAAGTCATTACGAATGTTAGACCATTAGACAGCCTGAAAATTGGTCTTCTCACAACATCACCTGTAACCTCCAAACGGTTTGACCTACAAACTATTATAACCCCTTGATGGAAAGCTGACACCGATGAGACTCTCACAAACACGATTGCTTTCTTCGTTTTGCTCTATGACCTCGTTTTGCTCTACAGCCCATCTGCCAACTTCTGTCTGTAGCATCCGAGCAGTTTGGGCTACACACTGATATGACACCTCTGTGGAAAGGTGAGACTCTCGCGGACACGGACATTTCCGTTGTTTTGCTCTAGAATGCTCTAGAAGACTCATCTGAAGGTCCCCTCGTACCAGTAGAACAAATTAATGGAAATATATATATGGAGACTGTTTAGTGACAAAAATAAGGGGCTAAATACATGTACATTTTTTTTACTGATCATTCTAATATATCTCTCAGATATTGGACAGACACTTCCGAACAAACTTCCTTTAGTACCCCCCCCCCCTAAAAAATCTCTGTTCCATGTAGTGGATCTGTTATTCAATGCATTTGTATGGGCTAATAGCTAAATAAAAATGTTCATCAAATAATTGTAATACAGGGCTTAGACTATTATGGGTTAATGTAGAGTGGCTAGCTAGCCTATTGTAGGTTCCCTAGCTAGCCTATTTTAGGGTAACTAGGTTCATGTAGAGTGGCTAGGTAGCCTATTGTAGAGTGGCCGGGTGGCCTATTGTAGAGTGGCCGGGTGGCCTATTGTAGAGTGGCCGGGTGGCCTATTGTAGAGTGGCCTGGTAGCCTATTGTAGAGTGGCCGGGTAGCCTATTGTAGAGTGGCCGGGTAGCCTATTGTAGAGTGGCCGGGTAGCCTATTGTAGAGTGGCCGGGTAGCCTATTGTAGAGTGGCCGGGTAGCCTATTGTAGAGTGGCCAGGTAGCCTATTGTAGAGTGGCCAGGTAGCCTATTGTAGAGTGGCTAGGTAGCCTATTGTAGAGTGGCTAGGTAGCCTATTGTAGAGTGGCTAGGTAGCCTATTGTAGAGTGGCTAGGTAGCCTATTGTAGAGTGGCTAGGTAGCCTATTGTAGAGTGGCTAGGTAGCCTATCGTAGAGTGGCTAGGTGGCCTATCGTAGAGTGGCTAGGTGGCCTATCGTAGAGTGGCTAGGTGGCCTATCGTAGAGTGGCTAGGTGGCCTATCGTAGAGTGGCTAGGTGGCCTATCGTAGAGTGGCTAGGTGGCCTATCGTAGAGTGGCTAGGTGGCCTATCGTAGAGTGGCTAGGTGGCCTATCGTAGAGTGGCTAGGTGGCCTCTTGTAGAGTGGCTAGGTAACCTCTTGTAGAGTGGCTAGGTAACCTCTTGTAGAGTTGCCAGGTAACCTCTTGTAGAGTTGCCAGGTAACCTCTTGTAGAGTTGCCAGGTAACCTCTTGTAGAGTTGCCAGGTAACCTCTTGTAGAGTTGCCAGGTAACCTCTTGTAGAGTTGCCAGGTAACCTCTTGTAGAGTGGCCAGGTAGCCTATTGTAGAGTGGCCAGGTAGCCTATTGTAGAGTGGCCAGGTAGCCTATTGTAGAGTGGCCAGGTAGCCTATTGTAGAGTGGCCAGGTAGCCTATTGTAGAGTGGCTAGGTAGCCTATTGTAGAGTGGCTAGGTAGCCTATCGTAGAGTGGCTAGGTAGCCTATCGTAGAGTGGCTAGGTAGCCTATTGTAGAGTGGCTAGGTAGCCTATTGTAGAGTGGCTAGGTAGCCTATTGTAGAGTGGCTAGGTGACATATTGTAGAGTGGCTAGGTAGCCTATTGTAGAGTGGCTAGGTAGCCTCTTGTAGAGTAGCTAGGTGGCCTATTGTAGAGTGGCTAGGTGGCCTATTGTAGAGTGGCTAGGTGGCCTATTGTAGAGTGGCTAGGTAACCTTTTTTAGGGCCTTTGTAAGGCCTACTGTATGAGAAGCAGAATCATGTGTTTTACAAGGAACGGTATAGGACTTAAAATAAGTAACATAGTGAAGGGTAGGGGGATTCCGCCTTATCACCCTGACACAGCTCCTCCACAACATACTTTCCTGTTTTCGTCTCTCATTACTCTCTCTCTTCAGTCATAGGTAAAATACATATTTTTGTTGCATTAGCAGACTAAAGTCAGGGCCCATATTTATCAAACGTGTCAGTGCAGGAGTGCTGATCTAGGATCTGTTTATCCTTTTTGATCATAATGAATAAGGTCATGTGGACAGGAATGACTTGATCCCACGTCAGTATTCCTGAGATGGTTGATCTCCTAGATCTACATTTGCTTTGCATCGAGTCCAGGTTTGGGTTTATTTCACTAAAGAAGATTCCCTGCACTGTCATTCACGCAGACCACATCATTTCGCAAAAAAATGATATTTGAAAGTAAGCTATAGACACATGTTTTCTAACTTTAGGGAATTTTGGAGTAGCAGAATAGTAGATCATTCATAACCCTAGGTTTTGTGCTTGAGAGAGGGGGTTTTGAAACGCTTCAGTGCAGCAGTCTGCAATTTGAAATTTCAGTTGGACTTGAGCGTGACTGAACTTTAGTTAGACATACTGCCTGTTTCCAATGTGCAGTTTTGAGACAACACAATGCCATAGATGTCTCAAGTTGAGGGAGCATGCAATTCGCATGCTGACTGCAGGAATGTCCACCAGAGCTGTTGCCAGAGAATTGAATGTTAAATTCTCTACCATAAGAAAGTTGTTTTAGAGAATTTGTCAGTATGTCCAACTGGCCTCACAACCACAGACCACGTGTAACCATGCCAGCCCAGGATCTCCACATCCAGCTTCTTCACCTGCAGGATTGTCTGAGACCAGCCACCCGGACAGCTGATGAAAGTGTGGGTTTGCACAACCAAATCATTTCTGCAAACTGTCAGAAACCATCTCAGGGAAGTGTAACAGTATAACTTTAGATCGTCCCCTCGCCCATACCCGGGCGCGAACCAGGGACCCTCTACACACATCAATAACAGTCACCCTCGAAGCATTGTTACCCATCGCTCCACAAAAGCCGTGACCCTTGCAGAGCAAGGGGAACTACTACTTCAAGGTCTCAGAGCAAGTGACGTCACCGATTGAAACGCTATTTAGCGCGCACCGCTAACTAAGCTAGCCGTTTCACATCCGTTACACTCACCCCCCTTTTGACCTCCTTTTCCGCAGCAACCAGTGATCCGGGTCAAAAGCATCAATGTAACAGTATAACTTTAGACCGTCCCCTCGCCCATACCCGGGCGCGAACCAGGGACCCTCTACACACATCAATAACAGTCACCCTCGAAGCATTGTTACCCATCGCTCCACAAAAGCCACGGCCCTTGCAGAGCAAGGGGAACTACTACTTCAAGGTCTCATAGCAAGTGACGTCACCGATTGAAACACTATTTAGCGCGCACCGCTAACTAAGCTAGCCGTTTCACATCCGTTACAGAAGCTCATCTGCGTCCTCACCACAGTCTTGACCTGACTGCAGTTTGGTGTCAGAACCAGCTTCAGTGGGTAAATGCTCACCTTTGATGGCCACCAGAATGCTGGAAAAGTGTGGTCTTCACGAATTAATCCCAGTTTCAACTGTACCGGGCAGATAGCAGACAGCATGTACGCCGTCGTTTGGGCGAGCGGTTTGCTGATGTCAACGTTGTGAACAGAGTGCCCCATGGTGGCGGTGGGGTTATGGTATGGGCAGGCATAAGCTACGGACAACGAACACAATTGCATTTTATCGATGGCAATTTGAATGCACACAGATACCATGTTTCAGTATGATAATGCACAGCCCCATGTCGCAAGGATCTGTAAACAATTCCTGGAAGTTGAAAATGTCCCAGTGCTTCCATGGCCTGCATACTTACAAGACATGTCACCCATTGAGCTTGTTTGGAATGCTCTGGATCGACGTGTACGTCAGCGTGTTCCAGTTCCTACCAATATTCAGCAACTTCACACAGCCATTGAAGAGGAGTGGGACAACATTCCACAGGCCACATTCCACAGGCCACAATCAACAGCCTGATCAACTCCATGCGAAGGCAATGTGTTTGTTAGGAATATTATTAATAAATGACTGAACAATATTCTAATTTTAAATGGAACTGTAACTAAGTAAACTTATACTCTGTTTTATTATATCTGATTAACAATATGAGTTCATAAGAAGGGATTGTGTGACACGGACAAGGAGTAATTAAATATAACGAACACCATTCCAAACTAGTCTGGAGAGGAGTGGGTTAAGTAAGCAGGGTCGTTAACCTATGGTTGAACCGACAAAACTGAGCTCTGGGGTGTTTTAGATAAGGCAGTGAGTGCATGCCTAGGTTCTGTTAATTAGAACTGTCAGCTAAGTGGTGATCGATAATGGTGAGGGGTCAAAAGTTAATTCAGTTATGTTGTGTTAGTGAGTTGGAATGAACTTTTAAACTCACTTAATTCTAGGTCGGGAGGAGGGCATATCATTCTAGAAGCAATGAAATTACGTCATGTTATTGTATATAAACTGTTGCTCGTGGTAACGTGGCAGCGCGCTCCGAGAATAAATACTTTTATCTATTATTGATAAGACTGGTCTCCGTCTATTTTATGCAAACAAGAATCTTACAAATTCTCATAAAATAGATTAAGGGAATTCAATTAATGAAAACATATTGGAATAATTAAATTACAGTAACAGTGTTGCACTGCAAATGGTGGTCCCACCAGATACTGATCCACACCCCTACTTTGTTTTTTAAAGGTACCTGTGACCAACAGATGCATATCTGTATTCCAGGCATGTGGAATCCTTAGATTAGGGCCTAATGAATTTCAATTGACTGGTTTCCTTATGAACTGTAACTCAGTCAAATCTTTGAAATTGTTGCATGTTGAGTTTATTTTTTTTGTTCAGTGTTACCAATGGCAGTAAGGATAGGTGATTTCTGACAACAAAAACGTATACTAATGTTGAAGTTTGAACAGATCAGACTTAACCTACCTACTTCTGGTCTCCCCATCGAGGTCGTTGGTGAGCAGGCAAGGAGGTGAGGCTGGACATGAGGTCTTGGCCAGCGCTCCATTGATGGCCATGGCAGCTTAGATAAGCTCCTGGCCCTCAAAGATACTGGTCACCACACACAGAGAAAACATTATCAGTGTTGGTTAAGATTAGCATGGTGGAACCCACCTGATTGCTGCATTCACCTTTCTATTTCACTTCAGATATAATAATATAAAAAGAGGTTCTATTTGGCTCAAAATTCCATGATGTACAGTAAGGCACTGTTGCCAGAATAGATGGATGCAGTTCAATGCATTATTAATATAATTCTTACATTACAATGTCTATACAGTGTAGACATTGTTAATGGTGTAAATGACTATTGTAGCTGGAAACGGCAGATTTTTTAAATGGAATATCTACAGAGATGTACAGAGGCCCATTATCAGCAACCATCACTCCTGTGTTCCAATGGGACATTGTGTTAGCTAATCCAAGTTGATCATTTTAAAGGGCTAATTGATCATTAGAAACCCTTTTGCAATTATATTAGCACAGCTAAAAACTGTTGTTCTGATTATAGAATCAATAAAACTTGCCTTCTTTAGACTAGTTGAGTATCTGGAGCATGAGTGTGAGTTCGATTACGGGCAGAAACAAAAACTTTCTGAAACTCAGTCTATTCATGTTCTGAGAAATGAAGGCTATTCCATGCGAGAAACTGCCAAGAAACTGTTCATAGAACAGTGCAAACTGGCCCTAACCAGAATAGAAAGAGGTGTGGGAGGCCCTGGTGCACTCCGGGAAGGCCAGCATCCCGGAGTCGCCTCTTCACTGTTGACGTTGAGACGGGTGTTTTGAGGGTACAATTAATGAAGCTGCAAGTTGAGGACTTGTGAGGCGTCTGTTTCTCAAAGTAGACACTCTAATGTACTTGTCCTCTTGCTCAGTTGTGCACCGTGGCCTCCCCCTCCTCTTTCTATTCTGGTTAGAGCCAGTTTGCACTGTTCTGTGAAGGGAGTAGTACAAAAGTCTGACATTCTAAAGTGAAAATGACAAAATTTAGAAGGCTTTTTATACCTTGAATACAATACAAGTTTGCATTTCCTGCCGTGCAGGAAAATTCTTAGCACCAAAAGAGTGATCATATTAAGATCTTACATCTGTACATTATTAGTAATAAAAATGGGATTTGATTTGTATATAACACAGCAATTGTGCACCCATAATAACAAGATTAATCAAATCAATCACCCATTAGAAGTTGCTAGAAAGGAGTAGAAGTGCTTTTGAACTTTTCATCTTCCTGCTCGGTAATTCAATAATTATTTTAATTGTTCAGTACTTCTTCAAAATCATACCTCAGATATTGTATACCGTTCTACTTATCACAAACCCTGTGCATCTCTTTCTCTCAGGAGATGGAATGATCCATGAGACTTGTACTGGTTGGCCTGGAACAGAGTGGAGAACAGGGGAAGAGTGGAGCAGGGAACACCATTCTGGACAGAGTGGAGGACAGGGGAAGAGTGCAGCAGGGAACACCATTCTGGACAGAGTGGGGAACATGGGAAAAGTGTAGCAGGGAACACCATTCTGGACAGAGTGGAGAACAGGGGAAGAGTGCAGCAGGGAACACCATTCTGGACAGAGTGGAAAACAGGGGAAGAGTGCAGCAGGGAACACCATTCTGGACAGAGTGGAGAACAGGGGAAGAGTGCAGCAGGGAACACCATTCTGGACAGAGTGGAGAACAGGGGAAGAGTGCAGCAGGGAACACCATTCTGGACAGAGTGGAGAACAGGGGAAGAGTGCAGCAGGGAACACCATTCTGGACAGAGTGGAGAACAGGGGAAGAGTGCAGCAGGGAACACCATTCTGGACAGAGTGGAGAACAGGGGAAGAGTGCAGCAGGGAACACCATTCTGGACAGAGTGGAGAACAGGGGAAGAGTGCAGCAGGGAACACCATTCTGGACAGAGTGGAGAACAGGGGAAGAGTGCAGCAGGGAACACCATTCTGGACAGAGTGGAGAACAGGGGAAGAGTGCAGCAGGGAACACCATTCTGGACAGAGTGGAGAACAGGGGAAGAGTGCAGCAGGGAACACCATTCTGGACAGAGTGGAGAACAGGGGAAGAGTGCAGCAGGGAACACCATTCTGGACAGAGTCGAGAACAGGGGAAGAGTGCAGCAGGGAACACCATTCTGGACAGAGTGGAAAACAGGGGAAGAGTGCAGCAGGGAACACCATTCTGGACAGAGTGGAGAACAGGGGAAGAGTGCAGCAGGGAACACCATTCTGGACAGAGTGGAGAACAGGGGAAGAGTGCAGCAGGGAACACCATTCTGGACAGAGTGGAGAACAGGGGAAGAGTGCAGCAGGGAACACCATTCTGGACAGAGTGGAGAACAGGGGAAGAGTGCAGCAGGGAACACCATTCTGGACAGAGTGGAGAACAGGGGAAGAGTGCAGCAGGGAACACCATTCTGGACAGAGTGGAGAACAGGGGGAAGTGTGCAGCAGGGAACACCATTCTGGACAGAGTGGAGAACAGGGGAAGAGTGCAGCAGGGAACACCATTCTGGACAGAGTGGAGAACAGGGGAAGAGTGCAGCAGGGTTAGTTCTAATGTCGTGCCCCATCAGAACCCAAATTATAAGACAGTTTACAAACGTTGGAGTAAAACAATGTAAATGTAAACAAACACTGTATAGCCTCAAAGCATGATTAAAGTATAGTGTTGGTATCATGGATGGTCAGTCCTTTCATCCATAGCTCTGTCTATGAATTTGACAGCGGTTACAATGGCGCTTTGATATTGTTTGAACTGGCGATCAGCCCTTTAGTGTTTTTGCTGTCCAGACCAGAGTGTCCCAAAGGTTGGTAAAGTCGGCCTGCTCCAGTAGTGCTCACTTCACCAGCTCAGGGCGCGCCCGGCCCAGCATGCATCTGTAGTCTACTGGTGTGTTGCTATAGCCCCTTGCTTCAGCTACTGTCATGAAGTTCTCTAAATATTGTCATAAAGAAACTGATCAAACACACAGGTGCCAAATCAAGGTGACTTACAAATATGAGGACCAAGCGCAAGAGAGGGAGAGGGATGACGTTCTGTCCACAACTAAAGAATCATTGTGGAATCTGAAAAGACACATGTCCCGAAAGCATGATGGGGTACTTACTATGTGCACATGCTAAAAGAAAGATGGGTCGCTAATTAAGTTTGTCATTGTAACAAAGAATTTATATACTAAAAATCAGATATCTTGAAAGTTTCCTTAATTGTTGTTATATTATCTATACAATAGGCCATAATTGATTTCGGCCGAATAGGCCTGACATATTCCCAAATTTTAAGGATCTTTCCGTTTTGATTGGGTTATTTTGTCTAAAAACCTTCAGGCCTACCTTTAGAAAAGAAACTGCATCTCTGCCCAGCCTGGCAAGAGTGGCCAAACGGGTGTTTATCATCCCCAGTGGCTCTGCAAGTGTGGAGAGGATGTTCTCCACTGCTGACCTGCTCTCCAGGCACCATCACATGAGCCTTAAGCCACAGACTTGCCATCCTGGTGTTTCTAAAAATGAATTGAAAGGCACTGAGCATAAATAATTTGTATTTAATTCTACGTAAGTCAAAGCCTTTATGTGCAATTTATAGACTATAATGATTTGATACAACGAAATGTTGTTTAAATGCTTAGCGCTTAATGTTCCTGACTTCCTACCAGCCTAGTATGTCGCACTAGCAAATGCTTCACAATGTATTTCTTTAAAGGCTATAGCCTTGAAATAATATAGGCTACATTTTTTATTTCCATTCCTTCTTAGGCTCCCTGTCTGGTGCCTGACCTATTTAGAGTGTTTATATTGTCAGCGATTGGGTGCAGAGATGTAGCGGAGTCAGGCGCAGGACACAGGTTTGATTAACACAACTGAGTTTGCTCACAAAAATACAAGCAATATTCCAAATAGGAAAATATATACAAACTAACACCTACAACAACCACTAAGACACCAACAATCACGGAGAGAACAGACATGTATGCCAGAGGGTTAAATAAGGAACATGATATGGGAATTGAAACCAGGTGTGTGTAATACTACATGTAGCCTAATTGAAATGAGCACTTTACATTCACTTTCTTTTAAATCATTTGGTTTGGTTTCAATACTTCAAAAACAAATGGTAGGTCCAGGTCGTCACAACAATAGATGGGTGCTGGTTAAATGGTGACTAATGAATGGAGAGAACTAACTGAATGATGGTTGAACTCACATTGAAACTCAAATACCCAGATCATGTTAAGAAAGATAGCAAACAGAATATGGAGAAGTTAGCTAACTAGATCAGTCTGAATAAAAACTATCCAACTAGATCAGCCTGAATACCAACTACTGAGAAGTGTGTAAAACAGGAATAGCTGTCTTAAATTGGAATGGGGCCCTTAGTGAGGGAAGGGAGGTAGGGAGGGCAGAGAGAGGGAGGGAGGGCAGAGGGAGGGCGGGAGGGCAGAGGGAGGGCAGAGGGAGGGAGGAAGGGAGGGCAGAGGGAGGGAGGAAGGGAGGGCAGAGAGGAGAGAGGCACGTGTAGGAGGCCTAATTCGGGAGTGAAGAGGTCATTAGGGGACGTTGGAAGAGAGCAGGAGTGCATCACCTTAAGGCTTTCTGACTCAGCTAAAAATGCACACACACACAGGATGTGGATGTGAGATTCCATGAAAAGGTTACATGTTACGGCTCATGACCCCCTCAGAACTAGCCTGGTTAAACCAGACTGAAAGCTGTCATTCTTCTAACCATTGGGAGAAGTATAGCCTTGTTCTGCTCTTAGAAACATTGAGTCCAGCAATCATTCCCTAGACCAGGCTAGCAGCATGTCTAGATTCTGTAACTCTAGCTGGAGGAGAGAGGGAGAGGGGAGAGAAAGAGAGAGGTTAAAGAGACAATGGGAGAGAGAGGTTAAAGAGAGTCCTGCCAAATGTATGACGATTTTAGAGACAGACCCACAAGGAATTTGAAAACAAATCCAATTTGAGACACTCCCATATCTTTTGGGTGAAATACCAGTGTGCCATTACAGCAGGGAAATTGTATTTACAGGTTTTACATTTAACCTTTATTTAACTAGGCATGTCAGTTAAGAACAAATTTCTATTTACAATGACGGCCTACACCAGCCAAACCCGGACGACGCCATTTGTGCGCCGCCCTATGGGACTCCCTTTTGTACTTTAACTATTTGCACATCATTACAACACTGTATATAGACAATATGACATTTGAAATTTCTTTATTCTTTTGGAACTTGTGTGAGTGTAATGTTCACTGTTCTTAATATTTTACTCTTCTGAAACTCCCCCATTGGCCTCTCCTACTAGAATTACACTACACTAACCCGCCCCACACACACACAAGTATTTGATCACCTACCAACCAGTACGAATTCCGGCTCTCACAGACCTGTTAGTTTTCTTTAAGAAGCCCACCTGTTCTCCACTCATTACCTGTATAAAAGACACCTGTCCACACACTCAAACAGACTCCAACCTCTCCACAATGGCCAAGACCAGAGAGCTGTGTAAGGACATCAGGGTTAAATTGTAGACCTGCACAAGGCTGGGATGGGCTACAGGACAATATGCAAACAGCTTGGTGAGAAGGCAACAACTGTTGGCGCAATTATTAGAAAATGGAAGAAGTTCAAGATGACGGTCAATCACCCTCGGTCTGGGGCTCCATGCAAGATCTCACCTCGTGGGGCATCAATGATCATGAGGAAGGTGAGGGATCAGCCCAGAACTACACGGCAGGACCTGGTCAATGACCTGAAGAGAGCTGGGACCACAGTCTCAAAGAAAACCATTAGTAACACACTACGCCGTCATGGATTAAAATCCTGCAGCGCACACAAGGTCCCCCTGCTCAAGCCAGCGCATGTCCAGGCCCGTCTGAAGTTTGCCAATGACCATCTGGATGATCCAGAGGAGGAATGGGAGAAGGTCATGTGGTCTGATGAGACAGAAATAGAGCTTTTTGGTCTAAACCCCACTCGCCGTGTTTGGAGGAAGAATAAGGATGAGTACAACCCCAAGAACACCATCCCAACCGTGAAGCATGGAGGTGGAAACATCATTATTTGGGGATGCTTTTCTGCAAAGAGGACAGGACGACTGCACCGTATTGAGGGGAGGATGGATGGGGCCATGTATCGCGAGATCTTGGCCAACAACCTCCTTCCCTCAGTAAGAGCATTGAAGATGGGTCGTGGCTGGGTCTTCCAGCATGACAACGACCCGAGACACACAGCCAGGGCAACTAAGGAGTGGCTCCGTAAGAAGCATCACAAGGTCCTGGAGTGGCCTAGCCAGTTTCCAGACCTGAACCCAATAGAAAATCTTTGGAGGGAGCTGAAAGTCCGTATTGCTCCTGAAGGATCTGGAGAAGGTCTGTATTGGGCCAAAATCTCTGCTGCAGTGTGTGCAAACCTGGTCAAGAACTACAGGAGACGTATGATCTCTGTAATTGCAAACAAAGGTTTCTGCCCTTTTAGGAAAAAAAAGGTGCTATCTAGAACCTAAAAGGGTTCTTCAGCTGTCCCCATAGGAAAATCCTTTAAAGAACCCTTTTTGGTTCCAGGTAGAACCCTTTTCACAGAGGGTTCTACATGGACCCCAAATGAGTTCTACCTGGAACCAAAAAAGGGTTCTCCTATGGGGTAAGCCGAAGAACCCTTTCGGAATCCTTTTTTCTAAGAATGTATGGTAGATGACATCCAAAGGTTTAAGAGTAATAGCGGCTGCACTTTGATAAATAATGCAGTGCATTCAGAAAGTATTCAGACCCCTTGACTTTTTCCACATTTTGTTACAGCCTTATTCTAAAATGGATTAAATGCATTTTCAGGTTTTCTTGGGTATGACGCTACAAGCTTGGTACACCTGTATTTGGGGAGTTTCTCCCATTGTTCTCTGCAGATCCTCTCAAGCTCTGTCAGGTTGGATGAGGTGTGTCGCTGCAGAGCTATTTTCAGGTCTCTGACAGTTTTCCAGAATTTAGCCGGTTTTCCATTACAAGCCGGGCTCCCAAGTGGCGGAGAGGTCTAAGACACTGCATCTCAGTGCTAGAGGAGTCACTATAGACAACTTGGTTTGAATCCAAACTATAAATCACAACCGGCCATGATTGGGAGTCCCATAGGGCGGCGCACAATTGGCCCAGCGTCGTCCGAGTTTGGCCGGTGTAGGCCGTCATTGTAAATAAGAATTTGTTCTTAACCAAGTTGCCTTGTTAAATAAAAGGTAAAATTAAAAATACAATCTAAAAGAGCAGTTACATATTAGTCAGATTTTGCCTTTCTGTTTTGTCTCACACAATGATTCCTCAGTTGCTTAAAATCTAGACAACCATTTTCAGGTCTTGCCATAGATTTTCAAGCAGATTTAAGTCAAAACTGTACCTCGGCCACTGAGGAACATTCACTGTCTTCTGGGTAAGCAACTCCAGTGTAGACTTTTCCTTGTGTTTTAGGTTACTGTCCTGCTGAAAGGTGAATTAATTTGCCAGTGTCTGGTGGAAAGCAGACTGAACCAGGTTTTTCTCTAGGATTTTCCATTTATTTTTTTATCCTGAAAAACTCCCCAGTCCTTAATGGTTACAAGCATACCCATAACAGGATTCAGTCACCACTATGCTTTAAAATTTGGAGTGGTACACTAATGTATTGTATTGGATTTGCCCCAAATATAACACTGTATTCAAGACAAAAGTGAATTGCTTTGCCACATTTTTTTGCAGTATTGCTTTAATGCCTTTTTGCAAACAGAAAACATGTTTTGGAATATATTTATTCTGTACAGGCTTCCTTCTTTTCACTCTGTCAATTAGGTTAGTATTGTGGAATAACTACAATGTTGTTGATCCATCCTCAGTATTCTCCTATCACAGGAATTAAACTCTGCAACTGTTTTAAAGTCACCATTGGTCTCATAGTGAAATTCCTGAGTGGTTTCCTTCCTCTCCGGCAACTGAGTTAGAAAGGACGCCTGTATCTTTGTAGTGACTGGGTTTATTGATACACCATCCAAAGTACAATTAATAACCATGTTCAAAGGGATATTAAATGTCTGCTTTTATCATTTTTACCCATTTACCAATACGTGCCCTTTTTGGGAAGCATTGGAAAAAATCCATGGTCTTTGTGGTTGAATCTGTGTTTGAAAGTCACTGCTCGGCTGAGGGTCCTTACATATAATTGTATGTGTGGGGTACAGAAATGAGGTACTTATAGAAAAATCTGGTTAAAACACAACAAAAAAGTGGAACAAGTCAAGGGGTGTGATAACTTTCTGAAGGCACTGTAGTTTCACGTGCCAATGCAAACTAGCATGCTAGTAGATACCATAGACTTCCAGTCATTGCGCTAACGCTAGTTAGCTAACGCTAAAGCTATTAAGCAACTTCCTTTAAACTTCATGCAGAGACATAAACATGGTGTCCAGTTCATCTGACTCTGGAGAAGGAGATAAAGGGCTTCATTGCCATAATCCTGAAGCATCTAATAATTCATATTCTCATTGGAGTTGTTGTTATTTGTAGCTGTAGGACGAGAAAACACATGCAGCTTTAATTAGCCTAGCTAGCTAGCTAGTTATTAACTAGCTTCTCCAGTTTGATTCAGTCAAGACAGGTACTATGCAATCATATTGGATGATAAATAACCTAGCTATAGCAGCTATTAGTCTACTATAGCGCGAGTCGGCTTTGTCGGTTGCTGTCTCTCGCCTCTCCTTCCCTCCTCCCCACTGGCAGACTTACCCTTAGGTAGAAGAGGGAAGCATCATGACCTGGGCATAATTCAAAACAAATAATAGTCATATTTAAAAAAATATATAATTTGTTCGCTAGCCGCTCCACTCAAGATAGTTTCAGCCACTTGCGAATTGAAGGACTGGTTTATTATTTGTTCTCAACTGCACCTGCGTTTGCAGACGTCAAAAACTTGAGGTTAGCATGATTCAGCTTAACCAGTACAAAGGAACCAATGGGATAGTCACAAAGGTGCAAAATCTGCCCAACTAGCAACACAGGCTCCTATTGGGTAAAACATTCATATTTAAAGCCTAAATTCCATATCTCTAAACCAGTTGTCCTGTATGTATTTTGATCGCCCCAGAGCTTCTAACACATTACATACGAATCAGACAATGCATAAAATATGACATAATCATAACAAAATAAATCTTATTACGGTCTATATTGGTTCGTTGTTAAGACAAGCCTAACAAAATGTAGTGATTGAGCATTGTTAAGTGTCCTTATGTTTTTTTAACAGTCCAAATGACCCCACATTTCTGTGCAGTATTCTGTAACTTGAACTTTCAGTTGACTGTGAACTTTAGTTACACATACTGCCTGTTTCCAACCACTCACACACTTTCTGGATAAGCCTAAGTTAACCACATGATACCTTGTATCTGAACCTATCGTCCAGTGGTGTATTAGTTCATAATTGTTTGGCCAAATAAGGTAAAGGATATGCTGATGTTGACACAAAATGTGCAGTGGTTTGGACAAAAAAAAAAAAAAAACTCCAATCTTACATTTCGTGCTCACTCAGTACATCTGGTTACGTTGGACATATTTACACACCAATGTAATATATTTGGACGCATTTCTTTTCAACTCTCAAAGACCATGGTAAGATTTTCTTCCTCATTTCACCTGATTAATACATGCTACTGTTATGCACTGTCTGTGTGGGGGGGGGGTTAGATATATACAACTTTATGTTTAAAATATGGATATTTGACCTAAGCAGACTAATCACTAATTGAGTTTGTACGTTTGGGACTATCCCATTGTTTCCTCTGTGGTAAATCAACTACGTCAAGCTCACCTCCAGTACTTCAAATAACGATACATAAGGCACAGATACACATTTTGAGTGTAAAAATGTAAGAGACAATGTATACAAACAGGTGGAGAATCCAACAATGCAGATCATGGATATTGACAAAGACACATATGCCAACAAGACCAGAAAAAAGGATTACATTGGTGTTACATTTTCAGGTATCAATGCAAGTACAGACACACACACACACACACACACCACTTTCTCAGACGAGTACCTATTAGTCCCCTCAAAATTCTGGATGATATCAAAAAAATGTAACATTACCTGAGAGAGTTTATAATACCTTGAGATTCAGCTAACTTTCAGTGGTGGAAGAGACCATCCGGAGTTGCTGCAGTGTGTCTGGGGCTGCTGTGTGTTCTCCTATTGGCTGGGATCATAGGCCTGTCTGTCTACTGTAAGTTTATACATTTATTTTGTTTTCACTAATAAACTCAGTAAAAAAAGAAACGTCCCTTTTTCAGGACCCTGTCTTTCAAAGAAAATTCGTAGAAATCCAAATGACTTCACAAATCTTCATTGTAAAGTGTTTAAACACTGTTCCCCATGCTTGTTCAATGAACCATAAACAATTAATGGAACGGTTGTTAAGACACGAACAGCTTACAGACGGTAGGCAATTAAGGTCACATTTATGAAAACTTAGGACACTAAAGAGGCCTTTCTACTGACTCTGAAAAACACCAAAAGAAAGATGCCCAGGGTCCCTGCTCATCTGCGTGAACAGGCATGCTGCAAGTAGGCATGAGGACTGCAGATGTGGCCAGGGCAATAAATTGCAATGTCCGTACTGTGAGACGCCTAAGACAGAGCTACAGGGAGGCAGGATGGGCAGCCAATTGTCCTCACAGTGGCAGACCACGTGTAACAACACCTGCACAGGATCGGTACATCCGAACATCACACATGCGGGACAGGTGGCAACAACAACTGCCCGAGTTGCACCAGGAATGCACAATCCCTCCATCAGTGCTCAGACTGTCCGCAATAGGCTGAGAGAGCCTGGACTGAGGGCTTGTAGGCCTGTTGTAAGGCAGGCCCTCACCAGACAACCGGCACAACCCCACCGTTGCTGGACCAGACAGGACTGGCAAAAAGTCCTCTTCACTGACGAGTCGCGGTTTTGTCTCACCAGGGGTGATGGTCGGATTCGTGTTTATCGTCGAAGGAATGAGCGTTACACCAAAGCCTGTACTCTGGAGCGGGATCGATTTGGAGGTGGAGGGTCCGTCATGGTCTGGGGCGGTGTGTCACAGCATCATCGAACTGAGCTTGTTGTCATTGCAGGCAATCTCAACGCTGTGCATTACAGGGAAGACATCCTCCTCCCTCGTGTGGTACCCTTCCTGCAGGCTCATCCTGACATGACCCTCCAGCATGACAATGACACCAGCCATACTGCTCGTTCTGTGCGTGATTTCCTGCAAGACAGGAATGTCAGTGTTCTGCCATGGCCAGCGAAGAGCCCGGATTGCAATCCCATTGAGCAAATCTGGGACCTGTTGGATCGGAGGGTGAGGGCAAATCTGGTGCAGTCCATGAGGAGATGCACTGCAGTACTTAATGCAGCTGGTGGCCACACCAGATACAGACTTAATTTTGATCCCCCTTTGTTCAGGGACACATTATTCAATTTCTGTTTATCACATGTCTGTGGAACTTGTTCAGTTTATGTCTCAGTTGTTGAATATTTTTATGTTCATGCAAATATTTACAGATATTTTAAGTTTGCTGAAAATAAACGCAGTTGACAGTGAGAGGACGTTTCTTTTTTGGCTGAGTATACATTGTTCATCATCAGTAGTTTAATAATTAGATGTTCAAAGGACCACAACGGGGAAATTACTGTGTTGTCCTCAGTGATGTAAGCACATGTGTATACTATATCCACTTGTGGCTGATTTTTGTTTTATAAAATTGTAAAAAAAAAAAAATCTGTTTTTATTTCAACAGATACCCGAGTCATTGGTCATTACTACTCTGCAGAGAGATTCCAGACGTCCAGTTTGAACAACCTGACTAAAGAGAGAGACCAGCTAAAGACCAGTTACACCACCCCAACTAAAGAGACAAACCAGTTAAAGACCAGTTACAACTCCCTGACTAAAAAGAGAAACCAGTTACAGAGCAGTTACAACACCCTGACTAAAGAGAAAGACCAGCTACAGACAAGTTATAACACCCTGACTAAAGAGAGAGACCAGTTACAGACCAGTTACAACAACCTGACTGAAGAGAGAGACCACTTGAAGGAAGAGCTAAACAAACAGAGCTGTGGTAAGAAATTGGAATATGACTTGACTGTTTTGTGGTACTCCAGATCTGCTAGATTAGGTATTCCCAAACTGGGGAACGCGCAATGCCGTCGGAGGTACGCTTGCATGATGACGAGTTTCTCACACGACTGGCCTATCTGGGTGATGTTTTTTCTCGCCTGAATGATCTAAATCTAGAATTACAGGAACTCTCCGCAACTATATTCAATGTGCGGGACAAAATTGAGGCTATGATTAAGAAGCTGGGGCTATTTTCTGTCTGCATTAACAAGGACAACACACAGGTCTTTCCATCATTGTACGATTTTTTGTGTGCAAATGAACTAAAGCTTATGGACAATGTCAAATGTGATATAGCGACGCACCTGAGTGAGCAATTACGGAGGTACTTTCCCGAAAAGGACAACACAAACAACTGGATACGTTATCCCTTTCATGCCCTGCTTCCAGTCCACTTACCGATATCTGAACAAGAGAGCCTCATTGAAATTGCAACAAGCATGTCACGGTTTTCTAGGTGTGAAGGAGAGTCGGACCAAAATGCGGCGTGTAGATTACGATTAATGTTTAATGAAAAAACACAAACAATAAACGTAACGACCGAAAACCGAAACAGCCTATACTTGTGTAAACTAACACAGACCAAGGACATCAGGACACTAAGGACAATCACCCACGAAACACCCAAAGAATATGGCTGCCTAAATATGGTTCCCAATAAGAGACAACGATAAACACCTGCCTCTGATTGAGAACCACTTCAGACAGCCATAGACTTCACTAGAACACCCCACTAAGCTACAATCCCAACACACCACATACAAAAACCCATGCCACACCCTGGCCTGACCAAATAAATGAAAATAAACACAAAATACTTTGACCATAGCGTGACAAAGCAGTTCTGTGAAAATAGAATTTAATTAAAAGCCACTGACAGATTTTTTGGATAGGGCTGCACTCAGAGTATCCTGCCTTGGCAAACAGTGCTGTTAAGACAGGAATGCCCTTTGCAACCATGTACCTATGTGAGAGTGGATTCTTGGCCCTCACTAGCATGAAAACTAAATACAGAATGTGTGTGGAAAAGTATTTAAGACTGAGACTCTCTCTAATACAACCCAACATTGCAGAGTTAAGTGCATCCTTTCAAGCACACCCTTCTCATTAACCTGTGGTGAGTTATTCACCATTTTTGATGAACAAATAAGGTTATATATGTAAGATGGCTAAATAAAGAGTAAAACTATTGATTATTATTATTATATTATTATTTGTGCTCTGGTCCTGTAAGAGCTTTGTCACTTCCCACAAGCCAGGTTGTGACAAAAACTCACTCATTCTTATGTTTAATAAATGTATCATATAGAGTGTGTGTGGCAGGCTTACAATGATGGCAAATAGCAACATTTGAGAGTGCACTGACCCTGGTGCTAGAGGGGGTACAGCTGGAGGTTGAATATTTGAAGGGGTACGGGACTATAAAAAGTTTGGGAACCACTGTGCTAGATCAATTGACTGTTTCACTGTACGCCAGATCTGCTAGATCCATAGACATTAAGACCAGTACATAGTGATAACGCTGACGTCGTCCACTTATTTCTTATGGATAAGTTCCGATGACGAATGAATCCGGAAGTGTTTTCATTTGAAGCGTGCCATATTGCTGAATGGGACTGAATGTTACCCAGAAAATCGCTAAGGATCATGTTGAAAGCAGCCGTCACTAGCAAAGCATCATGGTCGATGTAGTCGTTTTCATCCTGCCTGAGAGCACGTGCATGAGGGCGTGAGCCTCCTCTAAGCCTGCCGGCCCGTGATTGGTCTGTGTCAGGACGTGGTCCTGTGTGACGACAATATAGTGATCAGAATTTATCACTATTTAATTAAATATCCCGATTTGTAGAGAATTTAAAAATGTATTCACATAGGGGATCAAACTTGATCTTAGTAAACAAATTGTTGAGCCCAAAACAGTATCTTTAAAAAATGGGTCCGTTCTAGCGATCGTAATGGATTTAGGCTTTTTTTGGGCACCGCTAGTTTGCTATGCAGTGGGCGACCAACAGAGCACTTGACTTCATGCTCCAAACCGGACACTGGGGGCCTGGCTTGATCCAAATAGTAGCCTAATTGTTTTCTAAAAAATATATATTTTAGGTGCGCTTGATTTACTGTATTTTTACAGATCAGGGTTGGACAGATTTCAATACAAGTCATTTAATGTAATCCATTGGATTACCTCGAAATAAGTGTTATTTTATTTTTAACATATGCTGTTCCCATCCAACACAATGGATTTTTAACATATGCTGTTCCCATCCAACACGATGGATTTTTAACATATGCTGTTCCCATCCAACACAATGGATTTTTAACATATGCTGTTCCCATCCAACACAATGGATTTTTAACATATGCTGTTCCCATCCAACACAATGGATTTTTAACATATGCTGTTCCCATCCAACACAATGGATTTTTAACATATGCTGTTCCCATCCAACACAATGGATTTTTAACATATGCTGTTCCCATCCAACACAATGGATTTTTAACATATGCTGTTCCCATCCAACACAATGGATTTTTAACCTAAACGGACATGTAACGGATACAAGATAAATGTGATCATCTCATTAGTTAGATGATCAGTTGTGC
Organism: Oncorhynchus mykiss; assembly: GCF_057628025.1. NCBI lineage: Eukaryota > Metazoa > Chordata > Actinopteri > Salmoniformes > Salmonidae > Oncorhynchus > Oncorhynchus mykiss. The sequence continues at coordinate 11,614,727 of NC_143040.1, read as the reverse complement.
GATACTCTGCTAATTTAGGTCACGGGAGTAAGGCCAATTTCTAAGTTGGATCTTGAGCTGAAAAAGTTAAAGAACCCTTGATGTAGATTATTCAAAGAGTTGGCAAAAACAAGTAGATCTGTCAGCAAAGACAGATTTTTGCGTATTTAGATGGCTCTGGTCACTTATCAGTTGATACCAGGCTTCTGAGAAGGAAGCTGGCTGTGGACGCTTATCAGTTGAAACCAGGCTGCTGAGTAGGCATCTGGTTTGTCATGTGTGTCTTCCCAGTGTTTGGAAAGTAAACAGGATGGAGCTGTGTTGATTAATTAAAAATGACCTTTTGATGTGATGGTTCATTTCTCAGTAAGTAGGGGTCAGACTTTTTTTGTTAAAAAAAAAGTTTTTTGTGGAAAGCAACCAAGGAAAGCATATTTTTGGAGTTTTGGATATTTCAAATAGACTAGAGCAGATCAGTTCATGTTCAGTAAGGGGTGTATTTAATCAGATCCGGTTTAGCCGACATCCACATAGCAGTTGTTTTGATGGTGTCAGAGGTGGAACTGCGTTAGAGCTGTCAAATCCACAAGCAGCTCCTGGCATTGTACACTGAGTGTACTAAATATAAGGAACACCTCCTTATTATTGACTTGCATCCCCTTTAACCCAGAGAACAGCCTCAATTCCTCGGGGCATGGACTCTACAAGGTGTCAAAAGCATTCCACATGGATGCTGGCCCATGCTGACTACAATGCACAGTTGTGTCAAGTTGGCTGGATGTCCTTTGGTGGTGGACCATTCTTGATACACACAGGAAACTGTTGAGTGCGAAAAACCCAGCAGCGTTGCAGTTCTTGACACACTCAAAACGGTGCGCCTGGCACCTACTACTATACCCTGTTCAAAGGCACTTAAATATTTTGTCTTGCCCATTCACTCTCTGAATGGCACACATACACAATCCATGTCTCAAGGCTTAAAAATCTTTAACCCGTCTCCTCCCCTTCATCCACACGGATTGAAGTGGATTTAACAGGTGACATCAATAAGAGATCATAGCTTTCACCTGGATTCACCTGGTCAGTCTATGTCATGGAAAGAGCAAGTGCTCCTAATGTTTTGTACACTCAGTGTACCTAATGCAGACATCGCCATTGGCTACACAGATTTGCATTAAGAGATCCCATGCAGCCTTGTTTACACGTTCGAACCCAGGAATGATTAGGATGATAGAATCCACATGATTTATTTGAATGATTTTTCCATTTGAGCGTCATTTCTATATAGTCTACACTTTCTCGTTCTGAACTTCTAAACACAAGTGTGTGGCTTCGTGACATTGATGGCAAGAGCAGCCACTCGCGGATCTAACACAGTTCCACCTCCAACACCACCAAAACATCCGCTATGCAGCTGTCTGCTGTCGCCTTAACACTTGATCTGATTGAATCTAGGTCAAAACATTTCGGGGAACTGAAAGGACCAGCTTCCATTCCCACTGAAAGTCACCAAGGACGCTGTTGTTTTCTAAACCACCATGCCATTTGGGTCCTGGTGGAAAGTAGTGCACTACGTAGGGAATACGGTGCTATTTTGTCCCTGATGTAGACAAATGTGATCGCTGTCATGGGTTTGTCATGAAATAACCTCTACGCTCCTGTCCCCAAGGATGGAAGAAGTTTAAGTCCAGTTTGTACTACCTCTCTACTGAGAAGAAATCCTGGACAGAGAGCAGGCAGGACTGTCTGGGACGAGGAGCACACCTGGTGATCATTAACAGCAAAGAGGAACAGGTGAGAGGGAGTTAGTCAATTATATTTTTGATAGTTTCAACATTTTGTTTCTATTTCAGCTCCTGTTTGTTTTTCACTTTATCATGTCGCTATCTTTAACCAATGTTTGCAAGCCCCCCCCTCCAAAAATAAAACGTGACTAGTCCTGACAGAAAAGCATGTTTGTATGTGATTCAAGATCTTTTCTTTGTGACAAAACTATAGGAATTTATCCATGAATGGAGTGGATGCCTGGACATCTATCTTGGTTTCCATGACACCAATACAGAGGGGGTTTGGGAGTGGATTAACGATGGCGCATTAGACCAATCATCAGCTCCTGTTACTACGTGAGTGGACCTGTTCTGGATTATATTTTACAGTCTAATTTGTAACAAATTCCTTTTTACCGTCTGATTATCTGTATTGGTATTGGATGACTTTTTACTGTCTGTTTCTATGTGCTTCCTTCTATAGTTAGGGCCATCTACTTTAAGTGCTGCCTGTCTTCCCAGTAGCCTACTTTGTGCGTGAACTGCTGACTGCTCATAACTTCCAGATGATTGTTGACACATCAACCAGGATTAAGGGGCAGGGCCATTTGGGACTGTTGTTGTTTTGGTAATCAGTGGCTGTATTGGAGGGGGAGTGGTTTCTCCTCTCCTAGGCAATCAGAAATGAGCACCTCAAAGGTAAAAAATGAAATGTTCTTCACCTTTGAAAGGCAATTAGCATTTAGTGTTAGTACTTCAGTCTCCCCTGTTTCCTCAGCGGCAGCTGTCATGTCAGTGGTGGTCTTGTTGCCAAAACTAAGATGGTCGTCGACACAAAGGCGGTTCTGCCGAGTTGTTCAAGGAAGGCTCCACACCACTCTCTCACTTGAGTGTCTTACCTAGTTCCTTTCTGATGATCTCATTTTGCTCTTTTGTAGATTTGGTGACTATTAGTGTGTTCTATACCTGTTCACTCCTCTCCCTGTAGGCTTTAAAACACTCCCCACCCTTCCAATACAGCACTTCTAATGTAGTGTACCATGCACGCACAACCCATGTGGAATTCCTGGTTTTCCGATCTGCGGTCAAGTACGCAGAGTTCATCTCAGCCTATGCTGCTTTTCAGTCCCTTGACCTTTTGGCCCTGACAGAGACATGGACCACCCCAGAGAACACTGCTACTCCAGCTGCTCTCTCTTCATCTGACTACGTGTTCTCTCATAGTTCGAGAGCATCTGGTCGTCGTGGTGATGGCACAGGACTACTCAGTTCTCCTAAGTGGAGATGTTCTCTTGTCTCCCTCTCTCACCTGTCCATCTCCTCATTTCAATTTCATGTTGTTACTGTCAATTGTGCACTTGAGTTTAACATTGTTGTTATCTATCGCCCACCAGGTGCCCTTAGAGAGTTACTCAATGAGCTTGACACCTTAAAGCTAATTTACTGACAATGGGTCACCGCTCTTCGTATTTGGTGACTTACACCTCCTGACGTTGGCCTTTGATTAATTTCTTTCCTTCATTTCCGATTAATTTTCCCTCCTTGCCTCTTTTGACCTCACCTTTCCCCAGTCCCTTCCCACTCACAAGGCAGGCAATACGCTTGACCTCACCTTTCCCCAGTCCCTTCCCACTCACAAGGCAGGCAATACGCTTGACCTCACCTTTCCCCAGTCCCTTCCCACTCACAAGGCAGGCAATACGCTTGACCTCACCTTTCCCCAGTCCCTTCCCACTCACAAGGCAGGCAATACGCTTGACCTCATCTTTCCCCAGTCCCTTCCCACTCACAAGGCAGGCAATACGCTTGACCTCACCTTTCCCCAGTCCCCTCCCACTCACAAGGCAGGCAATACGCTTGACCTCACCTTTCCCCAGTCCCTTCCCACTCACAAGGCAGGCGATACGCTTGACCTCACCTTTCCCCAGTCCCTTCCCACTCACAAGGCAGGCAATACGCTTGACCTCACCTTTCCCCAGTCCCTTCCCACTCACAAGGCAGGCAATACGCTTGACCTCATCTTTCCCCAGTCCCTTCCCACTCACAAGGCAGGCAATACGCTTGACCTCACCTTTCCCCAGTCCCCTCCCACTCACAAGGCAGGCAATATGCTTGACCTCATCTTTACAAGAGGCTGTTTGCCTCCTAATCTCACTGCAACCCTCCAGGTCTCTGTTCGCCTCCTAATCTCACTGCAACCCTCCAGGTCTCTGTTCTCCTCCTAATCTCACTGCAACCCTCCAGGTCTCTGTTCTCATCCTAATCTCACTGCAACCCTCCAGGTCTCTGTTCTCCTCCTAATCTCACTGCAACCCTCCAGGTCTCTGTTCTCCTCCTAATCTCACTGCAACCCTCCAGGTCTCTGTTCTCCTCCTAATCTCACTGCAACCCTCCAGGTCTCTGTTATCCTACTAATCTCACTGCAACCCTCCAGGTCTCTGTTCTCCTCCTAATCTCACTGCAACCCTCCAGGTCTCCGCTCTCCTCCTAATCTTTCCCTCCTTGCCTCTTTTGACCTCACCTTTCCCCAGTCCCTTCCCACTCACAAGGCAGGCAATACGCTTGACCTCACCTTTCCCCAGTCCCTTCCCACTCACAAGGCAGGCAATACGCTTGACCTCACCTTTCCCCAGTCCCTTCCCACTCACAAGGCAGGCAATACGCTTGACCTCACCTTTCCCCAGTCCCTTCCCACTCACAAGGCAGGCAATACGCTTGACCTCATCTTTCCCCAGTCCCCTCCCACTCACAAGGCAGGCAATATGCTTGACCTCACCTTTCCCCAGTCCCTTCCCACTCACTAGCCACTTTAAACAATGCTACCTTATATAAATGTTACTTACCCTACATTATTCATCTCATATGCATACGTATATACTGTACTCTATATCATCGACGGTATCCTTATGTAATACATGTATCACTAGCCACTTTATACTATACTATGCCACTTTGTTTACATACTCATCTCATTTGTACATACTGTACCCGATACCATCTACTGTATCTTGCCCATGCTGCTCTGTACCATCACTCATTCATATACCCTTATGTACATATTCTTTATCCCCTTACACTGTGTACAAGACAGTAGTTTTGGAATTGTTAGTTAGATTACTTGTTATTACTGCATTGTCGGAACTAGAAGCACAAGCATTTCGCTACACTCGCATTAACATCTGCTAACCATGTGTATGTGACAAAGAAAATTTGATTTGATTTAATCTCACTGCAACCCTCCAGGTCTCTGTTCTCCTACTAATCTCACTGCAACCCTCCAGGTCTCTGTTCTCCTACTAATCTCACTGCAACCCTCCAGGTCTCTGTTCGCCTCCTAATCTCACTGCAACCCTTCAGGTCTCTGTTCGCCTCCTAATCTCACTGCAACCCTCCAGGTCTCTGTTCACCTCCTAATCTCACTGCAACCCTCCAGGTCTCTGTTCTCCTCCTAATCTCACTGCAACCCCCTCCAGGTCTCTGTTCTCCTCCTAATCTCACTGCAACCCTCCAGGTCTCTGTTCGCCTCCTAATCTCACTGCAACCCTCCAGGTCTCTGTTCTCCTCCTAATCTCACTGCAACACTCCAGGTCTCTGTTCGCCTCCTAATCTCACTGCAACCCTTCAGGTATCTGTTCTCCTCCTAATCTCACTGCAACCCTCCAGGTCTCTGTTCGCCTCCTAATCTCACTGCAACCCCCTCCAGGTCTCTGTTCACTACTTTGTTTCCTTTTCTGTCTCCCTTTCCTCCAACCCTAACCACTCAGCACTAGATGGCCATGCACCGTCACAATCTTCTCTCTCTCTCTCTCTCTCTCCCACTACTCTCTCCTCTTCTATCCTATCATCTCTCCCTTCTGCTAAATCCTTCTCCCTCCTGTCTCCCGATTCTGCCTTTTTGACCCTACTCTCCTCCCTTTCCACATCATATGACTCACACTGTCCCCTTTCCTCCCTGGCCGGCTCGGCCCTCCCCTCCTGCCCCGTGGCTGTGACTCATTGCGAGTTTACAGAACAGGGCTGTGGGCAGTTGGGTGAAAAGGGAGGAAAATGTAACTCCCACCCGACAACCTGACCCCATCCCCTCCTCCAGACCATCTCTGGAGACCTTCTCGCTTTCCTCATCAACTCATCCCTGACCACTGGCTGCATCCCCTCTTGACTTCAAAATGTCCCGATCCGCTCCTCTCCTCAAGAAACCAACACTCGACTCCTCTGACATCAAAAACTACAGACCGGTTTCCTTTTTTACATTTTCTGTCCAAAACACTTGAGCGTGCGGTCTCTGACCAACTCTCTCCCAACCCGGGCACTCAGTTCTCCCACCTCTGGTCTCTTGGCCCTCCCACCTTTACGGAAGCCCAGTCCAATCTCTTCCTCCTGAAGCTAGGACAACAATCTTCCAAAAAACATCTGAAAGCCGACATCTTCAGAAAGTAGCTTAAATCATCCCACATACCCCTCCCCCACCACACCCACCCAGAAGCCTTTCATGAACTAACACTCACACTTGACTTTTTCCACCCTTACTAGCTCTTACTTAACCTTACTAGCTCTTACCTAACCTTACTAGCTCTTACCTAACCTTACTAGCTCTTACCTTACCTTTCTAGCTCTTACCTAACCTTACTAGCTCTTACCTAGCCTTACTAGCTCTTACCTAACCTTACCAGCTCTTACCTAACCTTACTAGCTCTTACCTAACCTTACTAGCTCTTACCTTACCTTACTAGCTCTTACCTTACCTTACTAGCTCTTACCTAGCCTTACTAGCTCTTACCTAACCTTACCAGCTCTTACCTAACCTTACTAGCTCTTACCTAGCCTTACTAGCTCTTACCTAGCCTTACTAGCTCTTACCTTACCTTACTAGCTCTTACTTAACCTTACTAGCTCTTACCTAGCCTTACTAGCGCTTACCTTACCTTACTAGCTCTTACCTTACCTTACTAGCTCTTACCTAACCTTACTAGCTCTTACCTAACCTTACTAGCTCTTACCTAACCTTACTAGCTCTTACCTAACCTTACTAGCTCTTACCTTACATTACTAGCTCTTACCTAACCTTACTAGCTCTTACCTAGCCTTACTAGCTCTTACCTAACCTTACCAGCTCTTACCTAACCTTACTAGCTCTTACCTAGCCTTACTAGCTCTTACCTAACCTTACTAGCTCTTACCTTACCTTACTAGCTCTTACCTAACCTTACTAGCTCTTACCTAGCCTTACTAGCTCTTACCTTGCCTTACTAGCTCTTACCTAACCTTACTAGCTCTTACCTAACCTTACCAGCTCTTACCTTACTAGCTCTTACCTTACCTTATTAGCTCTTACCTAACCTTACTAGCTCTTACCTTACTAGCTCTTACCTTACCAGCTCTTACCTTACCTTACCTTACTAGCTCTTACCCTACCTTACTAGCTCTTACCTAACCTTACTAGCTCTTACATAACCTTACCAGCTCTTACCTTACCTTACTAGCTCTTACCTTACCTTACTAGCTCTGACTTTGCTGATAGCTACTTTACTGAGGAAAAATGTACTTACTATGACTGAGATGTGGTTGTCCCACCTAGCTATCTGAAGATGAATTCACTAACTGTAAGTCTCTCTGGGTAAGAGCGTCTGCTAAATGACTCAAATGTAAATGTCATATGTGTTGGATGTCTTTTTACCTTCTGTTTCCCTGTGTTGTTCCTGGTGACTTTTTACCGTCTGATTATCTGTGGTGTTGTTCCATGTGACTTTTTACCGTCTGACTATCTGTGCTGTAGCATGTTTGATTGCTTTTTTGACTACTTTTTGCCATCTGTTTTGTTATAGGTATTGGAGGGATGGGGAACCAAATGATGCAAATCAGGGTGAAGACTGCGCTCATCTCTCAAAGGCATCAGACCCACTAAAGAGTTGGAATGACGTACCATGCACAATGAATACGCACTGGATGTGTGAGAAGACAACGTCCACATTGTAATTATGTGTTTAGAGTTTTGAAACATGAGACATTTTGATGATCTGTTTTAGATTTTTGTGTTAAGCTCATTCTTGTGAAAATTTGGCAAAGTGATTGGGGGGAAAAAACATAGGTAAATTGACCCTTATCTTAGCATGGTGGGCTAACACACTCTGTTCTTGCACATATGACCCTGGTTCAAAACCCAGCCGGCGACATAAACAGCCTAAAATTCTCATTTGGATATCCAATGTGACTAGATTATGTTTTATTTTGTAATGACATCCCAACATTATATTATCAGAAACTGTTATGGAGTTAAGTGGACTGGCGAAGCAGCTTAAGTAATAGAAATCCTGATGTATTAGCAAAGAAACGTAAAAGCTTATTATTTAACAGTACAAAGTCAGTATAGACCATGTATGCTGTACTGGTAATATAATGGCTCAGTATAGACCATGTATGCTGTACTGGTAATATAATATGTTATTATAGACCATGTATGCTGTACTGGTAATATAATGGCTCAGTATAGACCATGTATGCTGTACTGGTAATATAATGGGTCAGTATAGACCATGTATGCTGTACTGGTAATATAATGGGTCAGTATAGACCATGTATGCTGTACTGGTAATATAATGGCTCAGTATAGACCATGTATGCTGTACTGGTAATATAATGGCTCAGTATAGACCATGTATGCTGTACTGGTAATATAATGGGTCAGTATAGACCATGTATGCTGTACTGGTAATATAATGGGTCAGTATAGACCATGTATGCTGTACTGGTAATATTTTAGCTCAGTATAGACCATGTATGCTGTACTGGTAATATAATGGCTCAGTATAGACCATGTATGCTGTACTGGTAATATAATGGCTCAGTATAGACCATGTATGCTGTACTGGTAATATAATGGGTCAGTATAGACCATGTATGCTGTACTGGTAATATAATGGGTCAGTATAGACCATGTATGCTGTACTGGTAATATTTTAGCTCAGTAGACCATGTATGCTGTACTGGTAATATAATGGCTCAGTATAGACCATGTATGCTGTACTGGTAATACAATATGTTATTATAGACCATGTATGCTGTACTGGTAATATTTTAGCTCAGTATAGACCATGTATGCTGTACTGGTAATATAATGGGTCAGTATAGACCATGTATGCTGTACTGGTAATATAATGGCTCAGTATAGACCATGTATGCTGTACTGGTAATATAATGGCTCAGTATAGACCATGTATGCTGTACTGGTAATATAATGGCTCAGTATAGACCATGTATGCTGTACTGGTAATATAATGGGTCAGTATAGACCATGTATGCTGTATTGGTAATATTTTAGCTCAGTAGACCATGTATGCTGTACTGGTAATAATAGTGCAAAAGCCTTGGTGTATGGGTGTGTAGAAAATCATTGATACTTTGTCTGGACTATTGTCGCCACCTGGCGAAATAGATTGGAGCTTGCACTTCAGTTCCTCCTTCCATAGCTCTGGTCCAGAGCGTTAGAGCGCATTTCTCTTATATCTTACGCGTTGAACACAGTGACTGTGAATTTTGCGTTTTGGGACACCAGAGGTACATTAATTTCCAATGGAACGCTGCGTTGCCTTTGACAATTGCGTTGCAGAGGCTGTTTCAGTGCGTTCTGTGTGGTTTATACGTTGGATTTATCTAACGCATACGTCAAACTGTATGCGTAAACGGGTTGACAGAAATGGTAACATAAGGTGAATGTTGAACTTTTGTTGCACACATATCTAGATGACGCAGCGAACTATTTTGCGCAAGTACAGTCGGTGTGTTCAAAGCGTAATCGTTGAAGTGAAACGCGCATTAACGCACTGGACCAGAGCTAGGCCTATGACTTTCAGCTACTAAGAAAAAAAAGTGATTAATCGATTCATGTTGAGGTGGAAGAATAAAATGAAACATTTCCTACAATATGCTGCCAATAACCCTATAAATAGTATGCCTTAATGTGTGATATTAATAAACATTTAAATAAAAAAGACAATATCCAAATGTAAGTCAATATCATAAATACCACCTTCCCACCACTTTAATGCCCCTTCAACTCGTAATTACTAGTGGGAAATCCCTGAGCTCCAACTTCTCCCACATGTTGACCTCTGATGTCACCTACTAAGGAAATGATCTCGATAAGTGCATTTTAGGCAAAAACAATCTACTAATATGTTTTTTGAACACTAATTGGCTTACTCTTGGCTTTCCAAGTTGGCGCAGCGGTCTAAGGCACTGCATCTCAGTGCTAGAGGCCTCACTACAGACACCCTGGTTCGAATCCAGGCTGTATCACAACCGGCTGTGATTGGGAGTCCCATAGGGCGGCGCACAATTGGCCTAGAGTCGTCTGAGTTTGGCCGGTGTGGCAGTCATTGTAAATAAGAATTTGTTCTTAACTGACTTGCCTAGTTAAATATTACCTAGCAGCTTGTTGGCCATTATCTTATCGGCATTTCTCAATGCAAAGCATGCGAATGTATCCAACTGGTATTTACGACTTCACAACTGTTAATTACATGGCCATCCTCATATTCGTAATCATATATATCATATAATCATACATTGACAGTTGATAGTTGGGTCGGATAAGTAGATGTTGGCAAATACCTATCTCCCTGCACTTTTATAGACGCGGAGGGGTGTGTGTTCCACCTGTGTCTCCTCAACTTGCAGTGGGCGGAGAATTTTGCTATCAGTCAGAATGCGAGTTGGCGTTTCATCTTTTTTTCCTACCCTCACCCGTTTGTTAGATATTAAGCACATTGATAGCTTGATAGCAAACGTCCTTGCCATGTGATTTATCATAGAAGCATGCTAACGTGAATGACCACACCGAAACAGAAATGAAAGTGATCGGGTGAAATTATGAAGCGAGTGGACAGAGACATACAGCTTTACTCTATCCAATCAGAACAGCAGGATCAATATACAGCCCACCCTTCTCTTTACAGACAGGCAAACTAGCCAGTATTTAGATGATGTAGCAGCACCTCACTTGACTGACTGACAAGAGAAAGATGCGTTTCCGATCACGGATAATAAAGAAAGACTCGGATCATAATCGTATCAAGAGAATTGCTCATTTCCTTCACCATACTAGCTTGTTTCTACTACTCCGCACACCTCTAGTAATAACCACCTCCCACTTGGTTATGAATGCAGCATAAATTGACGGAGTAATGCTGCATTCATGTAAAGTGGTAAGTACCAGTTGTGAAGTCATAATACCAGTTGATGCATTCACATGCTTTGAACTCGTTGAGAAACTGCAACTGGCTAAAAGCCAACAAGCTGCATCAACCATGGACATCATGCTTGAAAACAAATTATAATGTTACAAAACCATATTAATAGATTACTTTTTATAAATAAGGTTTTGTTGCACTTAACTGCAGAAAATGCTGTTCTGGAAGTAATTTTCTTAGTAGATGACGACAAAGGTCAGCATGTGGGAGAAGTCTGAGCTCAGGGATGATAAACGTGTTTTCCTCTAGTAATTACCAGTTGGAGGGGACGTTCACAAGAGGATGTTTTTCCCCAGTCGTACATGGCAAATACAACCTTTCCACTTGGTTATGAACGTAGCATTAGGCTACAACTTCTGTCATCGCACTGTTCAATGATTCTGCTTTTTCGGTCGGTGAGGAAATATTAGGGTGAAAGGTTAGGCAACGTTATAACTCCAATGCCAGTAACAAAGCCCACAGTTCCCTTCCGGACACTGCGACAGATCGGTTTCTATACCCAATCCTGAGATCCACCGACAAGCCAACTTTCTCCAGCAGATTTGGGCGAGCCTGAACTGAAACAGGAGACGCGCAAGCACGGACCAAACGGTAAAGTAAACAGACATATCAACACTTTCTACCCTAATATTCAGTGTTTGTCTAGTACAAATGTTTATCGAATTTACAAGTTCCGCGTTTATAAGACGTTGGCCTACACTCATTCAGTCGATTTCGCGGTGGCGTAATTACGCGTTTACTAACGGATGTCGTACGAGTGAGGATTCGCTTTAGCTAAAAGTAGGACTAGTCCCATTCCGTTATCTGGCTGCTTGGATGAGATGCTTACCAGCACGCATGTAGTTTACGGGAGGGTTCTTCCGCTCCTCGCCTTTTTGTTGTTGCTACTGAAGTAGATCTATTCCGCATGTTGACTCCTGAGAAACGTTGAATTAACAACACATATTGATCAGTTTAACATTAAGCATAACGGCTAGCATAGAGTAGCTCGGTCGTCTGTTTCAAACCAAGAATTCAACTTCAAGTACAAACAACGACTATAGGAATAGGAATAGGTTGCATGTTGGCTACAGTTGGCATACAAACAGATCTGGGACCAGCCTTGGGTTGAGTTGTCTTGTCTGAACACGTGCATATATTGCATTCCATAAAAGCCCATTCATCACAACTATATTTAATTCTGAACGGCTGCTTTAGTTCATTGCTGGGGTGTGATTTCTCTGTATGAAGTGGACATTCGAGATCAAAGTCGTTACAGCCACCTATAAAGTAACCCATAGCAACACTGTTGCAAAGTAGCTGAAATGAAGCTGTCTGAAATCCACAGTGGCAATGCTTAGATCTATTCCATTCAATTACCAAATACTTTAATGGAAAACATAGATGACAATATTTAATCAGCTTTGCACATTGAAATATAGCTAGGTAAGGAATGTACTCGATGTACATGGGCTGCCGAGTGGTGCAGTGGTCTAAGGTACTACATATCAGTGCTAGATGTGCTCACAGTTCACAGTCTCTGGTTCAAATCCAGGCTGTATCACATCAGGCCGTGATTGGGAGCCCCATAGGGCGCCGCACAATTGGCCCAGCGTTGTCCGGGGTAGGCCATCATTGTAAATAAGAATTTGTTCTTAACTGACTTGCCTAGTTAAAATAAAGATTCAGCCAGAAAATAAAATGTAGAGTGTGAAGACTAGGATAGCTGGACATACTTCTGTTTCATCAGGGGCGCAACTTTCACTGCGGACAGATGGGGGCATGCAGATATTTCAATTTTTTCCACCCCAGTTTTATAATTGGAAATGTGATACAAAACGAGGCAAAAGTGTGCTTTAGGACAATGCGGACGTCTCCGAGCGGTCGGGTAGGCTGTTAATAATATATGTATTGTTATGCCCCCCCACTTCTAAAACCAAAGTCGCGCCCTTGAGTTTTATGCTGCAATAATCAGCATATTCAGGTAGAATCAAGTAGATTCATTTGAATTACAATAATAATACTTTATTGTCCATTAGTAGTAGTGAATGAAAATGTATTTTGCTCCCAACCCAAAGTAGCTTATTCTGTTTTTATGTCATAACAATAGTTTTCATGACCTGCCATTGAGTAAACATGGCTAAACAATAGTTTTCATGACCTGCCCTGAGAAAACATTGGGACAAAGTCGTTTTCATGACCTGCCCTGAGAAAACATTGGGACAAAGTCGTTTTCATGACCTGCCCTGAGTAAACATAGCTAAACAATAGTTTTCATGACCTGCCCTGAGTAAACATGGCTGTGATAGGATTTATTAGCATATGCACAAAGGAATGCAAATATTTACGCTGTGATTTCAACCCAAGACACACAACACATGTTCTAGATCTCCCTCTGTCTCTCATACACTCAGACCTCTGTCTCTCTCATACACTCATACCTCTGTCTCTCTCATACACTCATACCTCTGTCTCTCTCATACACTCAGACCTCTGTCTCCTCCTCTTCCCTCCAGCCAGTCTCTACAGATCTACTGTTTTTGACCAGAGGAGCAGAGCACCATGGTTGTGTCCAAGGCCTGGACGTTACGCCAGCACTTCCAGGGTTTCCCCAAGGCTAGTGACTTCCATCTGAGGGAGGAGACGCTGCCGCAGCCCAAGAATGGACAGGTGAGGATAGGATAGGATAGACTTTGAAGGGCAATTCCACCATTTTCCAACCTATCTTCATCATATGCAGCACAATAACAGTGTCTACTACATATGTGGACATTTCTATGTTTTGTAGAAAAAAATATAACTTTAAAAAGTTCTACTCGATGACATCATCAAAAGTTAATCTAGAAGAAAAAGAAACGCACACCTATTTAGGCGAGGTGCTGGCTAGAGGTGCTGGCTAGAGGTGCTGGCTAGAGGTGCTGGCTAGAGGTGCTGGCTAGCGGTGCTGGCTAGAGGTGCTGGCTAGCGGTGCTGGCTAGCGGTGCTGGCTAGAGGTGCTGGCTAGATGTGCTGGCTAGAGGTGCTGGCTAGAGGTGCTGGCTAGAGGTGCTGGCTAGCGGTGCTGGCTAGAGGTGCTGGCTAGCGGTGCTGGCTAGCGGTGCTGGCTAGAGGTGCTGGCTAGAGGTGCTGGCTAGAGGTGCTGGCTAGCGGTGCTGGCTAGAGGTGCTGGCTAGAGGTGCTGGCTAGAGGTGCTGGCTAGCGGAGTAGAAAACTTGAAAATAAAAGAGAGCCGCACACTCTAGGAGCTCAGATGCAAAAATGTAATTACCAACGTTTCGACAGCCAAGCTGTCTTCATCAGGGTATCATCACAAACACTGCGGGATGACTCGTTTATATAGTGTCAAAAGACACAGGTGCCTGTAACACACTATTTTCACATGTAGACACTGGATTGTTGCTGGAGATAAAGAATATGAAGTTGAAAGTGGCGGAATTGCCCCTTAATGTCCCAGAGGGGAAAATTGTCTTGGCGCCCTACCGGAAACTGCATCATTGTTCCATGGCACTTGATATCTGTGTTAAAAAACACGTGTTTTCTTTGCAAAACGGTGTCCACTAATGAATATACCCCTTAACAAATTATACATTTTTTTAGCAAAATATTTTCAGTTGCAAAATGTTTCGCTACGGTGTGTACTAATGAATAGACCACTGTTCAGGTGCTGTTGGAGGCTGTGTTCCTCAGTGTGGACCCTTACATGAGACCCTACAGCCAGACGATGATGAAGGAGGGAGACGTTATGATTGGATCACAAGTTGCCAAGTAAGGGTACATTATGGGGGAGGGAGGCGAGCATGTGGATGCAAACACATACTAGACTGACTGACAGTCATGTTGACACACTATAGACTGACTGACAGTCATGTTAACACTATAGACTGACTGACACTCATGTTGACACACTATAGACTGACTGACACTCATGTTGACACACTATAGACTGACTGACACTCATGTTGACACACTATAGACTGACTGACACTCATGTTGACACACTATAGACTGACTGACAGTCATGTAGAGACTGACTGACACTCATGTTGACACTATAGACTGACTGACACTCATGTTGACACACTATAGACTGACTGACACTCATGTTGACACACTACAGACTGACTGACAGTCATGTATAGACTGACTGACACTCATGTTGACACACTAGAGACTGACTGACACTCATGTTGACACTATAGACTGACTGACACTCATGTTGACACACTATAGACTGACTGACAGTCATGTATAGACTGACTGACACTCATGTTGACACACTACAGACTGACTGACAGTCATGTATAGACTGACTGACACTCATGTTGACACACTAGAGACTGACTGACACTCATGTTGACACTATAGACTGACTGACACTCATGTTGACACACTATAGACTGACTGACACTCATGTTGACACACTACAGACTGACTGACAGTCATGTTGACACACACACTCACCTCTCTCTGTCTCTCTCTCTCTCCCCCCCCTCCAGGGTGATCCAGAGCTATAAC
The DNA here is from genome assembly GCF_057628025.1 of Oncorhynchus mykiss. Lineage (NCBI taxonomy): Eukaryota > Metazoa > Chordata > Actinopteri > Salmoniformes > Salmonidae > Oncorhynchus > Oncorhynchus mykiss. The sequence goes on along the minus strand of NC_143040.1, from coordinate 11,599,243 downwards.
CCCAGCTTCCCGGTGGGCTGCCATGTGGTCAGTGATTGTGGATGGAGGAGTCACTGGGTGTGTGATGGGGCAGAGCTGACCCCTGTGCTTCCTGACTGGCCCCAGGACATCCCCCTCTCCCTGGCCCTGGGGGCCATCGGCATGCCTGGGTAGGATGGATGGATCTCTCGATAGATAGATAGATAGATATGCAGACTGCCCTGTGTGGTTGAGAGGTGTGTGATATACAGTAGTGGTTATAATAGTGCTGATGGTGATGATGATATCTCTCTCTAGTCTGACAGCTCTGTATGGACTAGAGGAGGTGTGTGAGATAAAGAAGGGGGAGACTCTTCTGGTGAACGCTGCAGCAGGAGCCGTGGGCTCAGTGGTGGGACAGATCGCCAAGATCAAGGTACAACATTCCCCCAACGTTCCCAGAGCGTTCCCAACAACGTCTCAACAGTGTTAGTTACTTCCTGAAGATGAGGATAAGTTGTGTTCTATATTCTCTGTGTGTTACCAGTGACTTTCATAATGTATAGTGAGTCTGTGTGTAATAAGGTCTGTGTGTAGCTGGTGTAGAGAGTCAGGCGCATTGAGTAAAACACATATTTACTCATAATATTCACAACATACAACAAAATAAACCGAGCCCACAATAACGGATCGTAATACAATAAACAACAACTCACAAACAAACATTTTTATTTCATTTTGTTTTTCACCTTTATTTAACAGGTAGGCAAGTAGAGAACAAGTTCTCATTTACAACTGCGACCTGGCCAAGATAAAGCAAAGCAGTTCGACACATACAACAACAGAGTTACACATGGAGTAAAACAAACATAGTCAATAATAAAGTAGGAAAATAAGTCTATATACAATGTGAGCAAATGAGGTAAGATAAGGGAGGTAAAGGCAAAAAAAGGCCATGGTGGAGAAGTAAATACAATATAGCAAGTAAAACACTGGAATGGTAGATTTGCAGTGGAAGAATGTGCAAAGTAGAAATAGAAATAATGGGGTGCAAAGGAGCAAAATAAATAAATATAGTAGGGGATGAGGTAGTTGTTTGGGCTAAATTATAGATGGTGCAGTAATCTGTGAGCTGCTCTGACAGCTGGTGCTTAAAGCTAGTGAGGGAGATAAGTGTTTCCAGTTTCAGAGATTTTTGTAGTTCGTTCCAGTCATTGGCAGCAGAGAACTTGAAGGAGTAATTGGCTTTGGGGGTGACCAGAGAGATAAACCTGCTGGAGCAGAGGTTAAATAATGAACATGTAATTGGGGAATAGAAACCAGGTGTGTAGAAAACAAAGACAAAACAAATGGAAAATGAAAAGTGGATCGGCAGTGGCTAGAAGACCGGTGACGTTGACCGCCGAACGCCACCCGAACAAGGAGAGGGACCGACTTTGGCAGAAGTCGTGACACTGTGTGTGTGTGTGTCCGTCCTCAGGGCTGCAGAGTGGTGGGCTGTGCGGGGACAGATAGCAAGGTGTCCTATCTAAAGGAGCTGGGTTTTGACCAGGTCTTCAACTACAAGACTGCCACCTCTCTGGAGGAATCACTCAGGGAGGCCGCGCCACACGGATACGACTGCTACTTTGAGAACGTGAGGTCACTGCACCACTCGCACACACACACTCTTTGTGTGTGTGGACATGCGTGTGTGTGGACATGTGTGTGTGTGGACATGTGTGTGTGTGGATTTGCGTGTGTGTGTGGACATGCGTGTGTGTGTGTGTGTATCAAAGCTCAATCTCTCTCTCTCCGTCCAGGTTGGTGGGAAGTTCTCCAGTGTAGTGATGCCTCAGATGAGAGAGTATGGCAGAATAGCTGTGTGTGGAAGCATCTCCATGTACAACGACACCACACCACAGACAGGTATACTGTCCACACCACAGACAGGTCTACTGTCCACACCACAGACAGGTCTACTGTCCACACCACAGACAGGTCTACTGTCCACACCACAGACAGGTCTACTGTCCACACCACAGACAGGTCTACTGTCCACACCACAGACAGGTCTACTGTCCACACCACAGACAGGTCTACTGTCCACACCACAGACAGGTCTACTGTCCACACCACAGACAGGTCTACTGTCCACGCCACAGACAGGTCTACTGTCCACACCACAGACAGGTCTACTGTCCACACCACAGACAGGTATACTGTCCACACTACAGACAGGTATACTGTCCACACTACAGACAGGTCTACTGTCCACACCACAGGTCTACTGTCCACACCACAGACAGGTCTACTGTCCACACCACAGACAGGTATACTGTCCACACTACAGAGAGGTATACTGTCCACACTACAGACAGGTCTACTGTCCACACCACACACAGGTCTTCTGTCCACACCACAGACAGGTCTACTGTCCACACCACAGACAGGTCTTCTGTCCACACCACAGACAGGTCTTCTGTCCACACCACAGACAGGTCTACTGTCCACACCACAGACAGGTCTTCTGTCCACACCACAGACAGGTATACTGTCCACACCACAGACAGGTCTACTGTCCACACCACAGACAGGTCTACTGTCCACACCACAGACAGGTCTACTGTCCACACCACAGACAGGTCTACTGTCCACACCACAGACAGGTCTACTGTCCACACCACAGACAGGTCTACTGTCCACACCACAGACAGGTCTACTGTCCACACCACAGACAGGTCTACTGTCCACACCACAGACAGGTCTACTGTCCACGCCACAGACAGGTCTACTGTCCACACCACAGACAGGTCTACTGTCCACACCACAGACAGGTATACTGTCCACACTACAGACAGGTATACTGTCCACACTACAGACAGGTCTACTGTCCACACCACAGGTCTACTGTCCACACCACAGACAGGTCTACTGTCCACACCACAGACAGGTATACTGTCCACACTACAGAGAGGTATACTGTCCACACTACAGACAGGTCTACTGTCCACACCACACACAGGTCTTCTGTCCACACCACAGACAGGTCTACTGTCCACACCACAGACAGGTCTTCTGTCCACACCACAGACAGGTCTTCTGTCCACACCACAGACAGGTCTACTGTCCACACCACAGACAGGTCTTCTGTCCACACCACAGACAGGTATACTGTCCACACCACAGACAGGTCTACTGTCCACACCACAGACAGGTCTTCTGTCCACACCACAGACAGGTCTTCTGTCCACACCACAGACAGGTCTACTGTCCACACCACAGACAGGTCTTCTGTCCACACCACAGACAGGTCTACTGTCCACACCACAGACAGGTCTACTGTCCACACCACAGACAGGTCTACTGTCCACGCCACAGACAGGTCTACTGTCCACACCACAGACAGGTCTACTGTCCACACCACAGACAGGTCTACTGTCCACACCACAGACAGGTCTTCTGTCCACACCACAGACAGGTCTACTGTCCACACCACAGACAGGTCTTCTGTCCACACCACAGACAGGTCTACTGTCCACACCACAGACAGGTCTACTGTCCACATCACAGACAGGTCTACTGTCCACACCACAGACAGGTCTACTGTCCACACCACAGACAGGTCTACTGTCCACACCACAGACAGGTCTACTGTCCACACCACAGACAGGTCTACTGTCCACACCACAGACAGGTCTACTGTCCACACCACAGACAGGTCTACTGTCCACACCACAGACAGGTCTTCTGTCCACACCACAGACAGGTCTACTGTCCACGCCACAGACAGGTCTACTGTCCACACCACAGACAGGTCTTCTGTCCACACCACAGACAGGTCTACTGTCCACACCACAGACAGGTCTTCTGTCCACACCACAGACAGGTCTACTGTCCACACCACAGACAGGTCTACTGTCCACACCACAGACAGGTCTACTGTCCACACCACAGACAGGTCTACTGTCCACACCACAGACAGGTCTACTGTCCACACCACAGACAGGTCTTCTGTCCACACCACAGACAGGTCTACTGTCCACACCACAGACAGGTCTACTGTCCACACCACAGACAGGTCTACTGTCCACACCACAGACAGGTCTACTGTCCACACCACAGACAGGTCTTCTGTCCACACCACAGACAGGTCTACTGTCCACACTACAGACAGGTCTACTGTCCACACTACAGACAGGTCTTCTGTCCACGCCACAGACAGGTCTACTGTCCACACCACAGACAGGTCTACTGTCCACACCACAGACAGGTCTTCTGTCCACACCACAGACAGGTCTACTGTCCACGCCACAGACAGGTATACTGTTATTTATTTGTATTTCTGGGCCGTATGTACACACCTATGTGATCTTACTGTATCTGTGGAACTGGATCCGTATATCTGTACATGTTAATATTTGGCTACTGTATGTGTTTATATTTCAGGGCCGTATGTACACACCCATATGATCTTCAAGCAGCTGAGGATGGAGGGCTTCCTGTGTGCTCGCTGGAAACACAAACACCAGCAGTCACTGAGGAGGCTGATGGCCTGGATGACTGAGGTACAGAGAGAGGGTTCTACTAGCAGGGTTCTATTACTATTGTTCTAATACCAGGTTTCTATTACCAGTGTTCTATTACCAGGATTCTATTACCAGTGTTCTACTACTAGTGTTCTACTACTAGTGTTCTATTACCAGGGTTCTATTACCAGTGTTCTACTTCCTGGGTTCTACTACCAGTGTTCTAATAAGTGTTCTATTACTAGTGTTCTACTTCCTCGGTTCTACTACCAGTGTTCTAATAAGTGTTCTATTACTAGTGTTCTATTACCAGGGTTCTTCTACTAGTGTTCTACTACTAGTGTTCTAGTACCAGGATTCTGTTACCAGGGTTCTACTACTAGTGTTCTACTACTAGTTTTCTATTACTAGTGTTCTATTACCAGTGTTCTATTATTAGTGTTCTATTACCAGTGTTCTATTATTAGTGTTCTATTACCAGTGTTCTACTACTAGTGTTCTATTACCAGTGTTCTATTACCAAAGTTCTATTACCAGGGTTCTATTATTAGTGTTCTATTACCAGTGTTATATTACCAGTGTCATATTACCAGTGTTCCATTACCAGTGTTGTATTAACAGTGTTGTATTACCAGTGTTGTATTAGCAGTGTTGTATTACCAGTGTTGTATTATCAGTGTTCCATTACCAGTTTTGTATTACCAGTGTTCTTTGACCAGTGTTGTATTACCAGTGTTATTTTACCAGTGTTATATTACCAGTGTTGTATTACCATTGTTCCATTACCAGTGTTGTATTACCAGTGTTATATTACCAGTGTTATTTTACCAGTGTTCCATTACCAGTGTTATATTACCAGTGTTCCATTACCAGTGTTGTATTACCAGTGTTGTATTACCAGTGTTGTATTACCAGTGTTATTTTACCAGTGTTGTATTACCAGTGTTGTATTACCAGTGTTATTTTACCAGTGTTGTATTACCAGTGTTGTATTACCATTGTTCCATTACCAGTGTTGTATTACCAGTGTTGTATTACCATTGTTCCATTACCAGTGTTATTTTACCAGTGTTGTATTACCAGTGTTGTATTACCATTGTTCCATTACCAGTGTTGTATTACCAGTGTTGTATTACCAGTGTTGTATTAGCAGTGTTCTTTTACCAGTGTTATATTACCAGTGTTCCATTACCAGTGTTGTATTACCAGTGTTGTATTACCAGTGTTCTTTTACCAGTGTTGTATTACCAGTGTTGTTTTACCAGTGTTGTATTACCAGTGTTGTTTTACCAGTGTTGTATTACCAGTGTTGTATTACCAGTGTTGTTTTACCAGTGTTATATTACCGGTGTTCTTTTACCAGTGTTGTATTACCAGTGTTGTATTACCAGTGTTGTTTTACCAGTGTTGTATTACCAGTGTTCTTTTACCAGTGTTGTTATACCAGTGTTGTATTACCAGTGTTGTTTTACCAGTGTTGTATTACCAGTGTTGTATTACCAGTGTTTTATTTCCAGTGTTTTATTAGCAGTGTTCTGCTACTAGTGTTTTATTAGCAGTGTCCTGCTACTTGTGACAATATTGGACTGGATGACTGATGTACAGGGGCAGGGTTCCATTACCAGTGTTTCAATACTAGTATTCCATTACCAGTGTTCCAATACCGGTGTTCCATTACCAGTGTTCTATTGGCAGTTTTCCATTACCAGTGTTCTATTGGCAGTGTTCTACTACCAGTGTTCTATTATTAGTGTTCTACTACCAGTGTTCTATTGGCAGTTTTCCATTACCAGTGTTCTATTGGCAGTGTTCTACTACCAGTGTTCTATTATTAGTGTTCTACTACCAGTGTTCTATTGGCAGTTTTCCATTACCAGTGTTCTATTGGCAGTGTTCTACTACCAGTGTTCTACTACCAGTGTTCTATTACAATTGTTCCATTACTAGTGTTCTATAACCAGTGTTCTATTACCAATGTTATTTTACCAGTGTTCTATTTCCAATGTTATATTACCAGTGTTCTGTTACCAGTGTTCTATTGGCAGTGTTCTATTACTAGTGTTCTATCACCAGTGTTCCATTACCAGTGTTCTGTTACCAATGTTCTTTTACCAGTGTTCTATTTCCAATGTTATATTACCAATGTTATAATACCAGTGTTCTGTTACCAATGTTCTATTGGCAGTGTTCTATTACTAGTGTTCTATCACCAGTGTTCCATTACCAGTGTTCTGTTGGCAGGGGCGGCAATTAGTCTAGTGGTTAGGGTGTTGGGCCAGTAACCGAAAGGTTGCTAGGTCGAATCCCCGAGCTGACAAGGTACAAATCGTTTGTTCTGCCCCTGAACAAGGCAGTTAACCCACTGTTCCTAGGCAGTCATTGAAAATATGAATTTGTTCTTAACTGACTTGTCTAGTTAAATAAAGGTCATATGTTAAAAAGTGTTCCATTACCAGTGTTCAGGATACAATAGAAACCAATCCAGTTAAGATTCCTTGTGAAGGTAGTTTTATACAGTCATCTGAATCCATGAAAATAGTTGGTAATGATGATGCTGATGACGAGGAGGAGGAGAATAAAATGTTTGTGTTGATCCTTCAGGGCAAGCTGAGATGCAATGAACACATCACCATTGGTTTCAACAACATGCCTGCTGCCTTCATGGGCATGCTACAGGGAGACAACACCGGCAAGGCTGTGGTCAAGGTGTGATGACGTCACAATCAACATTACACTCCTCCAGAACATCTGGCGAAAGCATTCCAGAACACTCAACTTCATACACTCCAGGTTCTAGAACCAGAATCTGTTTCACCTTAACATTCCAATATCCTTCATGAAAATCACTCAAGTGTTCTGTTCCATGTTTATTCATAGACACGTTCAACAGACAGCTAGACAGGTTTTGATCCAGTGTAATTCAACAGAGAGCTAGACAGGTTTGGTCCAGTATAATTCAACAGACAGCTAGACAGGTTTGGTCCAGTGTAATTCAACAGACAGCCAGACAGGTTTGGTCCAGTGTAATTCAACAGACAGCCAGACAGGTTTGGTCCAGTGTAATTCAACAGACAGCCAGACAGGTTTGGTCCAGTGTAATTCAACAGACAGCCAGACAGGTTTGGTCCAGTGTAATGCTATTAACTAAATAAACATGTCTTCACAATATAATGTTTATAATACATCCAGCCTACTGATCATTTACTGTTTCTACACCAATAACGTCACATTTGACTAATTACCAGACAGTCCCCACAACCGTGTTTATACTGTCCTTAACCCAACACCTAGCAATCTCATAACCTGGTCTATACTGAGTTTATACTGTAGTGACCTTAACCCATCACCTAGCAACCTCATAACCTGGTCTATACTGAGTTTATACTGTAGTGACCTTAACCCAACACCTAGCAATCCCATGACCTGGTCTATACTGAGTTTATACTGTAGTGACCTTAACCCAACACCTAGCAACCTCATAACCTGGTCTATACTGAGTTTATACTGTAGTGACCTTAGCCCAACACCTAGCAACCTCATAACCTGGTCTATACTGAGTTTATACTGTAGTGACCTTAACCCAACACCTAGCAACCTCATAACCTGGTCTATACTGAGTTTATACTGTAGTGACCTTAACCCATCACCTAGCAACCTCACTAACCTGGTCTATACTGAGTTTATACTGTAGTGACCTTAACCCAACACCTAGCAACCTCATAACCTGGTCTATACTGAGTTTATACTGTAGTGACCTTAACCCAACACCTAGCAACCTCATAACCTGGTCTATACTGAGTTTATACTGTAGTGACCTTAACCCAACACCTAGCAACCTCATAACCTGGTCTATACTGAGTTTATACTGTAGTGACCTTAACCCATCACCTAGCAACCTCACTAACCTGGTCTATACTGAGTTTATACTGTAGTGACCTTAACCCAACACCTAGCAACCTCATAACCTGGTCTATACTGAGTTTATACTGTAGTGACCTTAACCCAACACCTAGCAACCTCATAACCTGGTCTATACTGAGTTTATACTGTAGTGACCTTAACCCAACACCTAGCAACCTCATCAAAGGTTTCATATCTCTTGGTGTAACGACTAAGGTGTTGGGTTGACAGTTGCTGGATGAGGGACTAGTCCCCACATTCACTACAATACATTACACAATGGTGTACATGTATTCTTCACCACTAATATAACACCTGCTAACCTCTATTATATATTTAGTGCACTAGATTACATAATAATTTCTGATATGTTGTCAGTTTAATTACAAATAGAAACTAAAACAGCTTAAAACCCCACATGGATATCCAACACAACTCCATCAGATAACCTTAAAGGGTCAGTCTGGGAATCAAACAACAAAGCGACCAGACACCCTGTCACTTAGACAATCCCAGACTGCCCCTTCTTTAACCATGGACCCATAACCATTACAACTAGTGTTCAACGTGGATGTGTGTCTGATTCTTACAAACCCTTCTTTAACCATGGACCCATAACCATTACAACTAGTGTTCAACATGGATGTGTGTCTGGTTCTTACAAACCCTTCTTTAACCATGGACCCATAACCATTACAACTAGTGTTCAACATGGATGTGTGTCTGGTTCTTACAAACCCTTCTTTAACCATGGACCCATAACCATTACAACTAGTGGTCAACATGGATGTGTGTCTGGTTCTTACAAACCCTTCTTTAACCATGGACCCATAACCATTACAACTAGTGTTCAACATGGATGTGTGTCTGGTTCTCACAGACCCAGTTGATTGTGTGTCTGGTTCTCACAGACCCAGGTGATTGTGCGTCTGGTTCTCACAGACCCAGTTGATTGTGTGTCTGGTTCTCACAGACCCAGTTGATTGTGTGTCTGGTTCTCACAGACCCAGTTGATTGTGCGTCTGGTTCTCACAGACCCAGTTTATTGTGTGTCTGGTTCTCACAGACCCAGTTGATTGTGTGTCTGGTTCTCACAGACCCAGTTGATTGTGTGTCTGGTTCTCACAGACCCAGTTGATTGTGTGTCTGGTTCTCACAGACTCAGTTGATTGTGCGTCTGGTTCTCACAGACCCAGTTGATTGTGTGTCTGGTTCTCACAGACCCAGTTGATTGTGTGTCTGGTTCCCACAGACCCAGTTGATTGTGTCTGGTTCTCACAGACCCAGTTGATTGTGTGTCTGGTTCTCACAGACCCAGTTGATTGTGCGTCTGGTTCTCATAGACCCAGTTGATTGTGAGTCTGGTTCTCACAGACCCAGTTGATTGTGTCTGGTTCTCACAGACCCAGTTGATTGTGCGTCTGGTTCTCACAGACCCAGTTGATTGTGTCTGGTTCTCATAGACCCAGTTGATTGTGTCTGGTTCTCATAGACCCAGTTGATTGTGTGTCTGGTTCTCATAGACCCAGTTGATTGTGTCTGGTTCTAATAGACCCAGTTGATTGTGAGTCTGGTTCTCACAGACCCAGTTGATTGTGAGTCTGGTTCTCACAGACCCAGTTGATTGTGAGTCTGGTTCTCACAGACCCAGTTGATTGTGAGTCTGGTTCTCACAGACCCAGTTGATTGTGTCTGGTTCTCACAGACCCAGTTGATTGTGTGTCTGGTTCTCACAGACCCAGTTGATTGTGCGTCTGGTTCTCATAGACCCAGTTGATTGTGAGTCTGGTTCTCACAGACCCAGTTGATTGTGTCTGGTTCTCACAGACCCAGTTGATTGTGAGTCTGGTTCTCACAGACCCAGTTGATTGTGAGTCTGGTTCTCACAGACCCAGTTGATTGTGAGTCTGGTTCTCACAGACCCAGTTGATTGTGTCTGGTTCTCACAGACCCAGTTGATTTCATAGTGCTCCCTACATTGTTCAAGCTCTTCAATGGATCTGACTAACTTTGGGTGAAAATAGCACAGTCCTCCAAAGCAGTTGTTTAAAATGACATTGAATTACTGATGGATAAGCATATTTTAATAGACTCTTCATAAATAATGTACATAGTTGTAACGGTTTTCTGTAGGTGAAGTAGAGGCGGACCAAAACGCAGCGTGGTTATATTGATTCATGTTTAATAAAAACAGATAAACATGAACACTACAACACTACAAAACAATAAACGTGGAAAACCAAAAACAGCCCTATCTGGTGCAAAACACAGAGACAGGAACAATCACCCACAAACCACAGTGAAACCCAGGCTACCTAAATATGGTTCCCAATCAGAGACAATGACTAACACCTGCCTCTGATTGAGAACAGATATAGAAATAGACAAACAAGACATCCAACATAGAATGCCCACTCAGATCACACCCTGACCAACCAAAACATAGAAACATACAAAGCAAACTATGGTCAGGGTGTGACAATAGTATTAATACATTATTATTGTCTTATTTGTAAACATTTATAAACAATTTCTAAACATTATAACCATTACAATTCCTGAGCATTTATAATGGCCTATTCATGAGGGTTGTTATAAAGTGTAACCAAATCATCTTGTTCAATAGCACAGAGAGCCAGGTGGTCAACTCTCTGGGTAGTAAGATGTCCCATCAACCCACTCCCAAACTTCCTCTGCATGGCTGTCATGAAGTCCCATCCAGACCTCCCTTCTCAAGCCATGGATAAATACCTGTCATTTGGGACAAGGAAAATATCACACATTTAATTTACAATGTTCACAACAGAACTACTTTCAAACCATTTTTTCCTGCCACATTCAGTCACATTCTATCCAAAGCATTTAGTAATTGTCACAACTCGCAAAGATAAACATTTGACATGAGATACAGCGACATGATGTTAGGAATGGAGGTAGATAAGTGGATTATGTCAGGGAATCAGGTTGCGTACAAATAATGTCTCCTTTCTCCTGTAGTGGGCACTTGTTCACTTCCCTTCACCTCCATTTCCACTACTCACATCCTCCCACTAGGTGGCAGCAGCAGGCAGGGCCAGGATCAGGGAGGATCCTGTGATTTTCACCAGGGTTGAGGTCAATTCCATTCAGTCAAATCAAACCTCCATCAAATGTCACAAAGTGCTTATACAGAAACCCAGCCTAAAACCCCAAACAGTGTGCAATGCAGATGTAGAAGTTAATTCAGGGAACCAACTGAAATCCACATTTTTCTCAATGCTTCTCTATGGCTGCATTATTACAGGCAGCCCAATTCTGATTCTTTCATTTCAAAATTGGTCTTTGAACTAATCAGATCAGCTCTGAAAAATATTTGATGTGTGTGAATGGTCAAAAGACAAGTTAGTGGAAAAATATCCGAATTTGTCTGCCTGTGTAAATGCAGCCAATGTGCTGAGACAAAGTTTGTCTTTTGACAATGAGATCAGCTCTTTGCCAATAATGGCGAAGGTGAATGAAGATGGTGTCCCTCATGTTCTTACCACAAACACCTCATTTGCTAAATTAACTGTATTGCCCAGTACTCTCTGTTACAATTTTTTTGTATTGTCATTAGCACAGTATACATGATCCCAATTCTAGCTCCAAGACAGCGGCAATTTTAAAAACAAAAAGCAGATTGTGCTGATTTATAAGCACATTGAACCATGTTACGCACCGTGGTTTAAAGTCTGTGGATGATGCTCAAACTATGATATAATATCTGAATTCCTCCATCGTTGTGCCCCTTCGTCATTGGGCTAAATGTCAGAATTGAGCTGCCAGATAAACAGCCTGAGAGCAACATTGTGGAAATGGAATTTCAGTTACTTTCTTAAATTGACTGAATGAAAATGAAAATGACCCCAACCCTGATTACTGATCAGAGAAGCTATATGAAAGTAGACTCCCAACCCTGTTGCTCTCAGGTGTGGATGATTGACTGTTGATTACTGATCAGAGAAGCTATATGAAAGTAGACTCCCAACCCTGTTGCTCTCAGGTGTGGATGATTGACAGGTGATTACTGAACAGAGAAGCTAAATGAACGGACACTCCCAACCAGGTTGCTCTCAGGTGTGGATGATTGACAGGTGATTACTGATCAGAGAAGCTATATGAAAGTAGACTCCCAACCAGGTTGCTCTCAGGTGTGGATGATTGACAGGTGATTACTGATCAGAGAAGCTATATGAAAGTAGACTCCCAACCCTGTTGCTCTCAGGTGTGGATGATTGACAGGTGATTACTGAACAGAGAAGCTAAATGAACGGACACTCCCAACCAGGTTGCTCTCAGGTGTGGATGATTGACAGGTGATTACTGATCAGAGAAGCTATATGAAAGTAGACTCCCAACCCTGTTGCTTTCAGGTGTGGATGATTGACAGGTCAAATCAAATCAAATTTTATTTGTCACATACACATGGTTAGCAGATGTTAATGCGAGTGTAGCGAAATGCTTGTGCTTCTAGTTCCGACAATGCAGTAATAACAAGTAATCTAACTAACAATTCCAAAACTACTGTCTTGTACACAGTGTAAGGGCATAAAGAATATGTACATAAGGATATATGAATGAGTGATGGTACAGAGCAGCATGGGCAAGATACAGTAGATGGTATCGAGTACAGTATGTACAAATGAGATGAGTATGTAAACAAATTGGCATAGTTTAAAGTGGCTAGTGATACATGTATTACATAAGGATACAGTCGATGATGTAGAGTACAGTATATACGTATGCATATGAGATGAATAATGTAGGGTAAGTAACATTATATAAGGTAGTCTTGTTTAAAGTGGCTAGTGATATATTTACATAATTTCCCATCAATTCCCATTATTAAAGTGGCTGGAGTTGAGTCAGTGTCAGTGTGTTGGCAGCAGCCACTCAGTGTTAGTGGTGGCTGTTTAACAGTCTGATGGCCTTGAGATAGAAGCTGTTTTTCAGTCTCTCGGTCCCAGCTTTGATGCACCTGTACTGACCTCACCTTCTGGATGATAGCGGGGTGAACAGGCAGTGGCTCGGGTGGTTGATGTCCTTGATGATCTTTATGGCCTTCCTGTGACATCGGGTGGTGTAGGTGTCCTGGAGGGCAGGTAGTTTGCCCCCGGTGATGCGTTGTGCAGACCTCACTACCCTCTGGAGAGCCTTACGGTTGAGGGCGGTGCAGTTGCCATACCAGGCGGTGATACAGCCCGCCAGGATGCTCTCGATTGTGCATCTGTAGAAGTTTGTGAGTGCTTTTGGTGACAAGCCGAATTTCTTCAGCCTCCTGAGGTTGAAGAGGCGCTGCTGCGCCTTCTTCACGATGCTGTCTGTGTGAGTGGACCAATTCAGTTTGTCTGTGATGTGTATGCCGAGGAACTTAAAACTTGTCTTGTCTTTCTAGACTCCATGTTAGATAAAAACAGAGTAGGGAGAACAATGTACTAGACAAGGACCTGTATTTTAACTAAATACATTTAATAATTAAGGGCCCTATTTTGACCCGAGTTAAGCGCTCGTTAATGGAACGTAATTCCCTTTTAATGCACTTCTCTCTGTGTGTATTCTGACCTTGAACTTAAGTATGAGAATAGCATGCTGTTCACCCACTATTCCTTTTGGGTGCAGCTTGAATAAATTAAGGTGTGGCAGAGGTGTTTCTACAGATAGGCCATATTCTGACCTTGACTTAATTCCACCACCTTTAAGCACGAGGAAACTTGAACAAGGTCTAGAATAACCATGAATAAGACACAGGAAATGGATAGTTCAAATCCCTGATATTTATTATAACACAGGGGCAGGCAAAAGGCAGATTGAGGGCAGGCAGAGGTTCGTAATCGAGGTCAGAGTCAGGCAGGTACAGAATGGCAGGCAGGCAGAAAGGTCAGGACCGGGAAAACTAGAAACCAAAACTTAAGAACAGGGAAACACACTGGTATGACCTGACAAAACAAGACGAACTGGCAACAGACAGAAATCGTAGGTGTAAATGCACAGGGGATAATGGGGAAAAATGGGAGACACCTGGTGGGGGGGTGGAGACAAGCACAAAACAGGTGAAACAGGTTAGGATGTGACATGAATTAGTTATCCATTTGAGAGTTGTAAATATTGTTTTGGATCCCTTTTATATTTTATAATCGCTATAATAACTGTAGCTCGTTATGGAATGGAGCTGTAACAGTTTGAACCTGATGCGAAGGGTAATACTTGGTTGCACGTATCATCACACAGTTCCATGATTAGTACAGTCAATAGACGAGGGTATCATTTTACAACATACACATGGGTTGAAGAACTGAATGTAGCAATTTTCAGAATTAATCAAACCATCGTTATCTTTCTTTCGTGTGTAAAGGCTCCCAAAACCACTTTTTAATGATTCTTAAACACTTTCCCAAACCTAAATAATCTACAAGATCAAGAGTATTATTAAATCTACCAGTTGGTGCTGAGACAGAGATGAATATGCATATATTCTGAACCCGTTCTCTCTATATATTCTTGTGTGTCAACAAAATTCTAACCAAAAGGCACACCGTATCTAAAAATGTGACTCGTTTCACTAAACTAGGTGTATGTCACAAGTCACCACTTCACAGGAGAGAAATTTGAATGTAAACATACATTTTTTATCAAAAGGCCTTGTTGGGCAGAAATTGCTTCTGGAACTTTCATGTGCCTTCATAACAAACATGTATCCCATCCATAAATACAATTGTTAAATGACGTGCCTAGTTGGTTTAGCCACAGAGAAAGTCAGGAACCGTTAATCACAATTGGCTGAGATAATGGCTGGGTTGAACATGCCGGGAGATGAGTTTGGAATCGTCTGCCATGTAGCATGCTTCTGTCTATAACGTGAGCTGCTCAGTATGTGTTGATAGTCCTTTGTACCGCGCCGTCTTTGAAATATATAACGTTAGCCATCGAGAACTATAAAAGTTTGCTACATTTCTCGACAACGTTTATGCCCTGAATTTAGACACTATCAACAGATCAGTTGGAAAAAAGTGATTTGCTACTTTCTGCGTGAACTGGAGTGACTTGACACAACGCTGACCAAACAAGATGTAGCTACAAACCAAACAGAGGTAAATGGTTCCAGTCTGCCTTGAAGCGTTCATCTATGTATTCGGGTAAGAGTCTATCTTCATTTTCAGATATGACACGTTTTTAATTTAGTCAGAAAGTTGTTGTGAGTTAAAATGTACTGTTTGCTAGGTAGTGAAATCTAGCTTGCTGGCTCTCTAGCTAACGTTACATGTATGATCTGTGTAGCAATATTATTCGAATCAGAAATCCATTTGCATTGCAATTTGTAGCCTAATTTTAGCTAGCTAACATTGAACCTGGTTGGTTTTCTTCAGCTACCTGCAGAGTCATACTACAGCTATGACAATGTTTGTATTGGTTGGTAGTTGTATGAGTTGGGATTATGCCAATTCATTGTTTTTAAATAGCTAGCTACATCACCAGATCATTACAAGACCCATCAATTTAGACAAGTGTGTCAGGTAGGCATAATCTCATAATTCTAAAATGTTTGTCAAATATTTTTATCTGGACGCTTTCTGTGTTTGATATTGCTACTATGCAGGTAACCATTTCACTGTCCTGTTTACACCTTCTGTACCCTGTGCATGTTGTTCTTCACATTATGGTCTCTGGTAACCATTTCACTGTCCTGTTTACACCTTCTGTACCCTGTGCATGTTGTTCTTCACATTATGGTCTCTGGTAACCATTTCACTGTCCTGTTTACACCTTCTGTACCCTGTGCATGTTGTTCTTCACATTATGGTCTCTGGTAACCATTTCACTGTCCTGTTTACACCTTCTGTATCCTGTGCATGTGACACATTCCATTTATATTATATTTGATGTAGTGTGTGTTTACCAGAGACGGTAATGTGAAGAACAACATGACCTGCACCAAAGTCTGATTAGGATATAAACCAAGGACTAGATCAAGTGTATGTGCTGAAAACCCTATTGAATGAAAACTCCACGAGAAATTCTGTTGACCAGCAAGAAGGAGGATTTTCAGTGGTTGAATGAAATGTATTCAGAGCGTGCAAGGTAGCCACACCTGCAGAGCGCATTCCGTGACTGAATAATGTAAGTGTGAATACCAAATACTGAGAAGTTCTTGGAAAAGGCAGTTATATGCACACTATAATGTAACACATAGACCACAATTAGTCTAGTTAGACCACAATTAGTCTAGTTAGACCACAATTAGTCTAGTTAGACCACAATTAGTCTAGTTAGACCACAGCTAGTCTAGTTAGACCACAGTTAGAGCCTAGTTAGACCACAGTTAGAGCCTAGTTAGACCACAGCTAGTCTAGTTAAACCACAGCTAGTCTAGTTAAACCACAATCTAGTTAGACCAAAGTTAGAGCCTAGTTAGACCACAACTAGTCTAGCTAGTCCACAACTAGTCTAGCTAGTCCACAACTAGTCTAGTAAGACCACCACTAGTCTAGTTAGTCCACAGTTAGTTTAGTTAGTCCACAGTTAGTCTAGTTAGTCCACAGTTAGTCTAGTTAGTCCACAGTTTGAGCCTATTAGACCACAGTTCTCACTTGGTCCTCATGAATAGTAGACATTCTCCACATAGCTCTGGTCTCTATAAAGCAGGATTCCACAACTGGCTCCCGTGGGCCAAATATGGCCCAGCAGAAAAATGATTTGCCCCCCCAAAGCCAGATATAGCACTTGGTTCACTCCAGACTTGACTGCCCTTGAACAGCAAAAAAACATCCTGTGTCGTACTGCACAAGCATCGATTGGTCCCCACGATATGCAACTTTTCAGGGAAGTCAGGAACCAATATACACAGTCAATTAGGAAAGCAAAGGCTAGCTTTTTCAAACAGAAATTTGCATCCTGCAGCACTAATTCCAAAAAGTTTTGGGACACTGTAAAGTCCATGGAGAACAAGAGCACCTCCTCCCAGCTGCCCACTGCACTGAGGCTAGGTAACACTGTCACCACCGATAAATCCATGATAATCAATAATCTCAATAAGCATTTCTCTACGGCTGGCCATGCTTTCCACCTGGCTACCCAAACCACGACCAACAACTCTGCACCCCCCGCACCAACTGGCCCAAGCTCCGCCCGCTACTCCTTCAACCAAATCCAGACAGTTGATTTTCTGAGAGCTGCAAAATCTAGATCCCTATAAATCAGCTGGGCTAGACAATCTGGATCCTCTCTTCTGAAAACTATCCACCACCATTGATGCAATCCCTACTACCAGTCTGTTCAACCTTTCATATCGTCTGAGAGGAAAGCGGCCGCGGTCATCCCCCTCTTCAAAGGGCGGGACACTCTAGACCCAAACTGCTAAAGACCTATATCTATCCTGCCCTGCCTTTCTAAGGTCTTCGAAAGCCAAATTAACAAACAGATCACCGACCATTTCGGATCCCACAGTACCTTCTCCGCTACGCAATCCGGCTTCTGAGCCGGTCACGGGTGCACCTCAGCCACGCTCAAGGTCCTAAATGATATCATAACCGCCATCGATGAAAGACAGTACTGTGCAGCCGTCTTTATCAACCTGGCCAAGGCTTTCGACTTCCTAAATCACAAGTAGACTCAACAGCCTTGGTTTCTCAAAATGACTGCCTCGCCTGGTTCACTAACTACTTCTCAGATAGAGTTCAGTGTGTCAAATCGAAGGGCCTGTTGTTCGGACCTCTGGCAGTCTCTATGGGGGTGCCACAGCGTTCAATTCTCGGGCTGACTATTTTCTGTGTATATATCAATGATGTTACTCTTGCTGTGGGTGATTCTTTGATCCATCTCTACGCAGACGACACCATTCTATATACATCTGGCCCTTCTTTGGACACTGTGTTAACAAACCTTCAAGCAAGCTTCAATGCCATACAATACTCCTTCTGTGGCCTCCAACTGCTCTTAAATGCTAGTAATGCTACTAAATGCATGCTCTTCAACCGTTCGCTGCCCACACCCGCCCGCCCGACTAGCATCACTACTCTGGACGGATCTGACTTAGAATACGTGAACAACATAAATAAATACCTAGGTGTCTGGTTAGACTGTAATCTCTCCTTCCAGACTCACATTAATCTCCAATCCAAAATTACATCTAGAATCGGCTTCCTGTTTCGCAACAAAGCCTCCTTCGCTCATGCTGCCATCGTAAAACTGACTATCTACCGATCCTCGACTTCAGCGATGTCATTTACAAAATAGCCTCCAACACTCTACTCAGCAAACTGGATGCAATCTATCATAGTGCCATCCGTTTTGTCACCAAAGCCCCATATACTCCCCACCACTGTGACCTGTATGCTCTCGTCGGCTGGCCCTTGCTACATATTCATCGCCAGACCTACTGGCTCCAGGTCATCTATAAGTCTTTGCTAGGTAAAGCTCAGCCTTATCTCAGCTCACTGGTCACCGTAGCAACCACTCCAGCAGGTATATTTCACTGTTCATCCCCAAAGCCAACACCTCTTTGGCTGCCTCTCCTTCCAGTTCTCTGCTGCCAATGACTGGAAAAAATTGCAAATATCACTGAAGTTGGAGACTTATATCTTCCTCACTGACTATAAGCATCAGCTGTCAGAGCAGCTTACTGATCGCTGCAGCTGTACACAGCCCATCTGTAAATAGCCTAAACAACTACCTACCTCATCCCCATATTTGTTTTTGTTTTTCTGCTCTTTTGCACACCAGTATTTCTACTTGCACATCATCATCTGCTCATCTATCACTCCAGTGTTAATAGCTAAATTGTAATTACTTTGCCACTATGGCCTATAGGCTTACCTCCTTACTTCATTTGTGCACAATGTATACAGATTTTTCTATTGTGTTATTGACTGTACGCTTGTTTATCCCATGTGTAACTCTGTGTTGTTGTTTTTGTCGCACTGCTTTGCTTTATCTTGGCCAGGTCACAGTTGTAAATGAGAACTTGTTCTCAACTGACCTACCAGGTTAAAAAAATGAGAAATTAAAACAATTATTAAAAAAAAACTCCCAAATGTCCCAGGAAGGAAGTTACCCCAACCAAATAATGCAAAAGTTACATTTGAACTTCATTCATGTGGAGAGAGAATGCAGGAGACAGTCAACTAATAAAACAGGCAGCGGACCATTTAGTGGTGCTGAAACATAAAGCTGCAACCACAGCGCATTCAATAAGAGGTGAACAGCGCCTGGTGCTGAAAAATAGCTAACTTGTCATGTAAGTGTTACACAGCAACAGATGGAGAAAACCAGTCAAGGAATTAATTTCAACAATAATCTTAATTTTAATTTGACTTTACAAACAACAATAGGGCTTAATTGGAGTCTATTTCTTCTGAGCCTCGTCCTAGATGAAATCACTTAACTGGCTGAGGTAGGCTATAAGCATCTTTCACAATAAAAAAACATAAGGCCTAATAGAAACTGGATTTTTTTTATTAGGCCTTCTTACAGTTGCAACTGGACAAAAATGTAGCTCCTACATAAAACAATAATTTAAAGGAAAAAAGGTGTCTGAATGTCTATCGGGATAGCCTGCTCATGTAACGACAGAACAAACAGAAAATACTGTCAGCTTGAGACCTAAATGTCCCTGGATAAGCACTCACAATAATGTTAGTATTTACTAAATACAGTAATACAGACTACTAAATGAGTTAATCAATGGGAAAAGTTGCGTTTCCCCACGGACACGATTTTGTGGATGTCGTGTAAGATGGATGTGATTTTGATGCGCAGGCAGTCCTCCCCAGTTGCTGTTGTAAGTCTTTTTTGCATTCATAGAGGAAAATTAGGACTTGCAGGTGTAAGTCATCCAAACATTGTTAGCACATAAATTGCTAGTTTCTTCATTGTGCTGTATTCCTCTGAACATGCCACGCAAAACGCACACAAAGATTCGGCACTCCTGAGCGCATCGCTGTTTTGGCTCGATGTCTGGAATTCAAATCAGCTCAATTTGAATTGCGGCCTTATCCAGCGTGGGTATCGTTTTCTTAACAAGGGAGGATAATTCTCTGACTGTGAGAGGATCAAGTATAAACGCAATGTTATCCTTGGGAATGCTGTGGTCTTCTGATCTGCTGGAGATGTTGTCCCGCAGCAGCTTGATGAAATCTTCCATATCCTGTGTGACAATGCTGCGGCCTGGTCCCTCTGCCTGTTTCTTCAGTGGGCTGAAGTCCAAATCGAACAACTCAAGCTTCCAGGTAAAAGCCTGAAGTTTTTCCACAATGTCCACAACTGTTTTCCCTCTTCCTAGTAACTGTAGATTTGACCCGTTTAAGCACAGAAAATGTCAGCCAAAAAAGCAGTGTGTAGCTTGCAGTTAACGCTTCAATGATTCTGCGTCGGACCTCATGTCTGCAGCGGGAAGGCCACTTTCAAAGTTTCATGCACATTATATTTATGATGATGTCTGAGATTGAAATCTTTGCAAACAGCCACATTTTCATTGCAAATAAAACACACAGGCTTGGCATTGGGGAAAGATGGTAAGATTAACTTTCTTTCTGTATATTCTTCCCTGAAACTTTGATTTTCATTATCCACCTTTCTTTTGATACTTTTTGAGAGCGAAATGTTCTGTTGCTATTAATATAATTGTTCAGAACGGATGTTGACTTTAAAAAAGTACCGTAGCCTACAGGACGCTACGGCGACCTGTTTTTTCCCCACCAATCAACGCACAGAGAAATATATACTTGAATAGAGGCATTGTGATTTTTTTGAGCGTAATCAGATTTAAATTATGTTATTGTCACTGAATGTATTATGTACTAACCGCATGTGTTAAAAATGTAAAATTTAAAGTGTAGGCCAATTCATTGTGCTAATATTATATAATAATTATGTTGTGGCCTGCAGACTATTATCTCAGAAAGAATTTGGCCTGAAGACAAACCTAGTTGATTAACCCTGCTTTAAAGACATCAAATACATATTTCAATTCAGTTACAAATAGAAACAACAGCTCAACTCTTACATGGTTATCCAGTGCAACTCCCCACATGTAAAATTAAAATGGGGCCACCTGAAAAAAATATGTGTAGAGAATTCAACATTTTAATGTCAACTAAGGTCCTTTTGCACTATAAAATGTGTTCATGCCATTATTATGTGTTGGGGAAGCCTGCAGGACCTACCATTGAGTGAATATGAACACAGAGCATGAACTAATGTGGGCAATATCATTTTTCCAAGTGGGGTCGTCTGCATTTTCTAGTGTCAATTTGGGGTCATGTGCAGAAAGACTTTGGGAACCCCTGACTAATGGAGGCTTACAGTAGCTATTATGACTACTGTGTTTCTCACAGACCCAGTGTTTAACACATGGTCCATCCTTCCAACTCTTCAATGGGTCTGATGCCATCTGTAAGACACAAGCCCACTCGTCATGCATGTTGTTTGGTTCCTCTGTCATCCAATCAATACCTGTAAACAACACGGAGAATCAGCGTTTAAAGGGGTAATCTGGTATTCATACAATAACAGAGCACGGTCATCCCGCCACTTGTTTTGGTAAACAGCCGAGGAGTTGAACTGTTCTAGTGTAAGTGTGTGTGTGTTCGTGTTTTGGTGGGGGGTTGTGTAGTCCACCCCAAACACCAACAATGCAGTGTAATTCTGGTAGGGGAGGCCAGTGGGAGAGAGTTTAAAAAAACTTTCCAAATGCAACTTGGCTAAAAGGTCATTTAAGAAGCTGCATTGATTGTGTTCCTAATGTTTTGTACACTCTGTTCAGGCCCGAAGCCTGAATTACAAAAGCTCTCTTACCATTTTAAAGCTAGAATCCTTAACTGAAACAATAACAAAACGTATTCCCTGCCCCTGTTCTGCTAAAAAGCAAAGGGATGGGTCTGGAGAAATGTAGCCACTCTCAAATTCATAGACACAGCTACGGAAGCACTAAACATCCGTGACATACAATGTATTTTTAATGATGTTTTTGACTATACAGTGTTTGTTTACATTTACGTTGTAACATTGGAGTAAAACAATCTTAGGTCTAGGCCTAGAGCCAATCAGATCAAGCATTAACCGGAGATAGCCGACACCTGCACAGCTGATGTTTTGGCGGTGTCAGAGGTGTAACTGCGTTGGAGCTGTCAAATGGCGAGCAGCTACTCTTGTGATCATTGTCACAAAGCCACATGCATCCCACTTGTGTTAGAAGTTCAGAACGAGAAAGTGTAGGCTTTATAAAAATAATGAAGCTCAAATTGAAAATCATTAAACAAAATAGTGTCAGTTTAAACCTTGCACAAGAGAGTCCACAGAATTGTCAATTGAAAAACATTTAGTTGACTCATACATTACTACATTTAACTAACATTCAATGGTTAATACAGAGATTCTTACCTTTTCCCCGATTCGGCAGTCTCCTCCAGGTTATCATGTAGTTCTTTATGATAGCCACATTAGTAGCTAATTGGCGTTATAAGTACAGAAGGGGCGGGGGGGGGGGGGGGGGGGGGGGGGGGGATTCAGGTGAATATATTGATAAAGTCACCTTGTCTTAGAGAGATTTACATGGTTATCAGGGTAAGTCTACACAAAACACAGCCCTTGTTTTTAAGGTTTCAAAAAATCTCCTATGGGAAAAATGTATGGTGGAAAAACCATTGGAACCATTTCCCTGTTTGACCGCTAGGTTTTGTGGGTATTATGACTGATGATACTGAAAAATGAGGATTTATATCAGCCTAATCGACATGGAAATGACGTCTCACATTCCAGTGATCGAACTTGTAAAAAGGCTGCATGGGAATGTATCTTAATGTGACGTGGTGCAGCCAATGGTAATGTCAGCTTTCCGCTTGTAGGTTTGACAGCTCTAACGCAGTTCCATCTCCGACATGGCCAAAACAACCGCTATGTGTATGTTGGCTAAATATCCTCTGAATTGAGCCCCTAGATTCAATCAGATCGCGTTAACTGGTATTGCTAACACCCGCATAGATGAGGTGCATTCAGTTCACTTGAACGTTTGCTACTGAACAACACGTTTCCCCGTTCAACGTTCTTGTACTTTCTTGAACAGACTTTGAGGTACTGTATGTTTGCTGCCGTTTGGTGTGTGTGGCGAGGTGTGGCTTGAGGCAATGAGTAACGTATTTAAAGGGCAGTGGCCATTATGACAGCGTTCCCCTACCCACAATCCAACCCCTCCCCGTTTTTCAACTGGTCGTTTAGTACAGCACCGTGTCCGTTTAATTGAACGTTTCAGAATGTAAAAACGTACTGAACGCAGCCCTGATGTTTTGGAGGTGTCGGGGTGTAACCAGAGACGGTAGAGATAGAAAGACACTCCCTCATTTTGTCTGATCGGGGTGGAGCCACTGGTGTACTTATTGCCCCCACCCTACTGACAGGGTGCCCCAGGGTGACACATCTCACTGGCAAAATGTTTCTGGTCGGGGTAGGGCGAGCAGAAAGGGGACAATAAGTAAACTAGAGCCAGCTGTTCTTCTCGAGTGAGCATGCCAGATATTATAGAGGGACTGTGAGCTCAAGGGGAACATCTTACTCAAACGAGAAAAGCTTGCTCAAGTGATAGAGGAAACGGCCACTTACACAGACAGGAGCCTTGAACATTTTTTTCAATTGTAATTGCCTGAGTAAACTATCTACGGTGTAATTGTGTTGGAGCTATGTCATGAAGCCACACCCATCACTCTCACTCTGAGGAAGAACAAAAGCGATGTCATCAGAAAACGGGAGGCGTAGATTACTTTCTGTGTTCCCTTGTTAAGGTGGCTTATTTGTCGGATAGTATTTGCATTACAAAATAAATATGAGCGTCTGCATATCACCTACCTCACTTGTTTAATCTGATACATCAACACAGACATATTAATGATGCATTATCCAGAAATCGCTCTGTCATTTCCCTGGTGCCAAAAATGTGAATTGTTCACCTAATTTCAATTTTGTGACAAAACTAGCAAGTATAGTGTAGAAGATACTTTTACTGTCTAAACCACTGTGAAATATATTTCCATCATCAAAAATATAGTATTTTCAGCTGTTTGAAGGTGATGTAGACACCCGGAAGTAAAACAGCTCTACTGCTTCTTAGACTTGCTTTCAATGAGTGACAGATCTGTAACTCGCATTTCTATGTGAATTTGGTTGGTCGCCCAAAAATGTTATATTGTAGCTTTAATGTTTGGAAATAAACCTCTAGCAATAGTTTAAAATGTCATTGTCATCAAGTCAAAATGTCTATGTACTTTTTCAGCCTTCATATTTTCACCTACATTTTCTTACCATGGATATTTTAGACCACAGCCTTGTCATAACTAAACAATACAATATTATGCAAAATCAGACAAGTGTCAACTTTCACCAGCTGGCGACTCTACACTACAATACATGTTGATGGGTCAGGGACTCAGAGAGTCAACTTGTTCCAGAGTGGTTGTGAGCTGGTCATCTCTGCTGTACTGTGTAGGCTGTAAAGTTCAGTTGTTTCA
Organism: Oncorhynchus mykiss; assembly: GCF_057628025.1. Taxonomy (NCBI): domain Eukaryota; kingdom Metazoa; phylum Chordata; class Actinopteri; order Salmoniformes; family Salmonidae; genus Oncorhynchus; species Oncorhynchus mykiss. Next base: position 11,574,369 of record NC_143040.1, on the reverse strand, counting down.
CCAGCAGAAAGCGCTATTTTGCATCATTGTGCCTAGGAATAAGCATCACCAATAAATCACACTTCAAACTTGCAGTGTCTGTTATATTAGTTTGTACCTTTCTGTGGACTTTCTGTGGCCATGCATTTTCAAGGAACCGCCAACATATGACACTCGTCTGCAATCGGCCTAAAAGATATTCACAAGTTGATCATGACATGAATCAATATAGAGCTATTTCAGCACAGGATGGGCAGAGGGACATCAGTCCGCCCACAGGATCAATGTGGTTTTAGGCAAAAACTACGTTTGGAAAGCTAAACAAAGATACTTTGAATACACCTTAGTACATTTTATGTATATTTCTCATGACTTATAGTAAAGTGGTATTTAAATTAGAATTCTTGTATTTTCTTTACAAAAAAAGTGTATTTATAACGTGTTTCAAATATACTTCAAGTATACAAATACACTTCTACTCATAAACCAAATTACATGTTGTAATTAGTCATTTAAAGGTTACCTTGATTGACCAAGACATCTTCTCAGTTTAATGTTAACATGCTATTTACAAAGTAGTTGTGGCTGGAGCAATTTACAAGTAACACTTTCATGATAGATGTGAACCAGTGGCATTTCACACCTTAATTTATCACCATAATGTGAACAACTAACATTTCAATAAAAATGTGTAACGTGTATTATGTCATGTGTAATAAAAAGTACAACATAATTCAGTTTGAAAATGAAAATAATATCATTGTCAACTTTCTCTTTACTCTTCTGAGCAGGAATTCAAAAAGTATTTTAAAACTCCTTATTGGTACTGAAACAAGTGTACCCCTTGGATTTCTCAAAATTGTGTTGTTGCAAAGTGAAATTAAAATCTATTTAATTGTACTTGTTTTGTCAACAATTGACACAACATTATCTTAATGTCGAAGTGGAAGAACATGTTTTATACTTTTTTAAAGAGTGATAGAAATTAAAGAACTACTAATACATAATCCACAGAATAATTATTATCTTGACCATGCTTAAAGAGATATTCAAAAATTCAACAGTAATATCACCTTTTCAAAATCTGATTCAGTTTTGGCGTTTTGCTCTGTAGTTCATCAAGATAATTGTATAATGAATTCTAAATACCACTGGCAGTCAGTGTAAGGAGGCCAAAACGGGACTAAGATTAAGATCTGTATTTTTCTATTTGAAATTCGTATTTCAGTGAGATTTTTGCTTTTTTTATTTGTAATATGTAGCAAGCCACTTCAGAAAATGTTCAAAATACTTTTCTACAATTTGCATAGCGAGGTCTTCTGTAGCTCAGTTAGTGGAGCATGGTGCTTGCAATGCGAGGACAGTGGGTTTGATTCCAGGGACCATGAGGACATAAAATATATGCATGAATAATTAATTATAAGTCGCTTTGGATAAAAAATTCTGCTAAATTGCATTTATTATATTGGTTTGCAATTGTGTTGCCCCTATCATCCCAAATGTGCTGCATTGGTTTCAGTCGTATGGCCCTAATGTGTGACTGTGAGCCCATGAAAGCTGGTGGTGGATGAGTGGAGGATGTTGAAAAGAAGTTGAAGCACTGGGATACACTTCCATAGGGATGATAATGCAGGGCATTTGGTCCAAAAGGAAGACAAGACTTTGAAAGCAGACACATATTATTGCCACACTATCACTACACTCACTCTCTGGAAGTGAGTCCCATGCAACTCCTTTGCACCTCCACCTGCACCTCTGAATACACCACGCTTGATATTTCATTTCCGACACCAATGCAGCAAATTTGGAGTAATAGGGGGCCACAAAGCTCTTAAGACCAACACTCTGTGCCAATTCTCTGGGTTATTGGTGCTGTTCATAGTGTGTTAACCATCGTATGCCCATGGGAAAATGTGTAGAATGAATGAAATGTACTTTAAAATTGTACATGTTTCTTACGCCGCCAATACAATGTTTTCCCCTTGAGGTGGGGGGGCCCCACAAACCAAATCTTACTTAGAGCCTCCAACATATTAGGGTCGGCCCTGGGCCACAGGTTGTTTTATAACTTATTTAAGGAGGCTACTTGCAAATGTATTTAATATTTTCTATATTTTCAAATACAATACCATTTCTGGCAGCAGTATTTTGTAATTGATTTTGCTAAATTGCTTGGAAGGTATTTTGTAACAGAATAGATTTTGATGTATCTTTGCCCAGCTGTCTTTAGTGTTGGTTAATCATTCACTCGTTATATTTGTTGTGAGAGTAAACAACTAACAATGTTTTAACTTTGACAAACTCTAAAAATAATTGTATGTTTTCCCTGACAGACCTCAGAAGCCCATCCATCTGTTGGTGGTGGGATTCCCCACCAGCTGGTGTTAAAGTAATGGAGAAGGCTGATGATGAGGAGTCACCAGGTGCAACAGGTGGTGAAGGGGACGGAAGAGACACCACATCTCTTCACAACACTAGCCCACCTGATGGCATGGCAGATATTTTAGCAATGCTACAGGTCTTCATGTTGAATCAACAGCAGGAGCAGATGCAGCAGATACAGCAGCAGAACAGCCAGCTACAGAAGGAGCTGCAGCAGCAGATACAGCAGCAGAACAGCCAGCTACAGAAGGAGCTGCAGCAGCAGATACAGCAGCAGAACAGCCAGCTACAGAAGGAGCTGCAGCAGCAGATACAGCAGCAGAACAGCCAGCTACAGAAGGAGCTGCAGCAGCAGATGCATCAGCAGATCAGCCAGCTACAGGAGGAGGTGCAGAAAGGAAAGACAAAGCAACAGTGTGTTGTGACCCCTCTGGCAGCAGCAAACCCAGACACTTAGACAAGACCAGCTCCTCAGTCACCAGGTAAGTTGTTCATCAAAAATATGCAGCTACTTAAGGATAAAGACACAATACACAACAATTAAACACTGTATATGTTCATTCTGCATAATATCCACTTCCTGTATGTATGTTGATGTACAATACTATATCTCACCCTCCATTCTAGACCGAGAGGAGGTGTTAGGTGAACACCTTGTCAAGATGGAGGAGGCAGAAGAGGAGTTATTAGGGGAAAAGGTTGACAAGAAGAAGGAGGAGGCAGAAGAGGAGTTATTAGGGGAAAACGTTGACAAGAAGGAGGAGGCAGAAGAGGAGTTATTAGGGGAAAACGTTGACAAGAAGGAGGAGGCAGAAGAGGAGTTATTAGGGGAAAACATTGACAAGAAGGAGGAGGCAGAAGAGGAGTTATTAGGGGAAAACGTTGACAAGAAGAAGGAGGAGGCAGAAAATGAGTTATTAGGGGAAAACGTTGACAAGAAGGAGGAGGCAGAAGAGGAGTTATTAGGGGAAAACGTTGACAAGAAGGAGGAGGCAGAAGAGGAGTTATTAGGGGAAAACGTTGACAAGAAGGAGGAGGCAGAAGAGGAGTTATTAGGGGAAAACGTTGACAAGAAGGAGGAGGCAGAAGAGGAGTTATTAGGGGAAAACGTTGACACGAAGGAGGAGGCAGAAGAGGAGGTATTAGGGGAAAACGTTGACAAGAAGGAGGAGGCAGAAGAGGAGTTATTAGGGGAAAACGTTGACAAGAATGAGGAGGCAGAAAAGGAGTTATTAGGGGAAAACGTTGACAAGAAGGAGGAGGCAGAAGAGGAGTTATTAGGGGAAAACGTTGACAAGAAGGAGGAGGCAGAAGAGGAGTTATTAGGGGAAAACGTTGAGAAGAAGGAGGAGGCAGAAGAGGAGTTATTAGGGGAAAACGTTGACAAGAAGGAGCAGGCAGAAGAGGAGTTATTAGGGGAAAACGTTGACAAGAAGGAGGAGGAAGCAGATCGGGTAAGACACACTTACATCATTTACATCAGGGGTGTCCATCCCACAAACCTATTTAGTCCGGATCTCAGGGTTTATAAGTAAAAAAGTTATGTAAACAAAACGTGCAATAATTTCATTGATTTTACTGAGTTACAGTTCATATGAGGAAATCATCTTATAAAAATAAATGAATCATGCCCTAATCTTTGGAATTCACATCAAATCAAATCAAATGTATTTATATAGCCCTTCGTACATCAGCTGATATCTCAAAGTGCTGTACAGAAACCCAGCCTAAAACCCCAAACAGCAAGCATTGCAGGTGTAGAAGCACGGTGGCTGGGAAAAACTCCCTAGAAAGGGCAAAACCTAGGAAGAAACCTAGAGAGGAACCAGGCTATGTGTCCTCTTCTGGCTGTGCCGGGTGGAGGTTATAACAGAACATGGACAAGATGTTCAAATGTTCATAAATGACCAGCATGGTCGAATAATAATAATAAGGCAGAACAGTTGAAACTGGAGCAGCAGCACGGCCAGGTGGACTGGAGACAGCAAGGAGTCATCATGTCAGGTAGTCCTGAGGCATGGTCCTAGGGCTCAGGTCGAGAGAGAGAGAGAGAGAGAGAGAGAGATGGTTGTGAGGCTGGTTGGCAATACTGCGAGAAATTAACATTCAATTATCTTGCAACTGCTCTGGTGGACATTCCTGCAGTCAGCATGCCAATTTGAAAGTAAAACACTTTTTGTGCATATGTAATATTTCTGGGAACTTTTAATTCAGCTCATGAAACATGGGACCAACACTTTACATTCAGCATTTATATTTTTGTTCAGTGTATAGATATAATTTTTTTGGGGGGGGATTATCTCAATTGACATTTAAATTACTAAATCAAACTGTATAAATGTCTCTTCAGTCCAGTTTGCTAACAGTCATCGAAACCAATGCTAGACAGTCAGGGAGCATCAGAAATTCCAAAAACAATGGAAAGAGGACTATGCTTTGCCAATTTGACAGTAAGAAAATATAACTAATTTTAAGTGCGGCCCTCCAGACCTCGGCGAAGACCAAATGCGGCCTGTGGGGCAAAATTAGTGTGAGACCGCTAATTTACTTTCTCAACAGAACTGGAGTTGTAGATTCAATGTCAATGTATTAATGTTAACCTGTGAATTATATTTTTTATAGAACTTTGAAGAGAAAGAGCCACTGACACAATTCAGAGATGAGTCAAAACCAGAGGAGGATGGTTCCTCAGGAGAAAACAGCGAAACAACCCAAGGTACCACAACACACTCATGACAAATTATTTGGTAACACTTTGTCATAAAACATAATTAATAAGCATTTATAAAGTATGTTTAACATATGTGCACTGTTCCAGAATCTATACACATCATAAGCATTAAAAGCGCTTGCGAACATTAGTAGCATTGTAAGCATTTATAACGATTAGGGATTCTAGCGCCATCGGTCTTACATCGGTCTTACTCTTGACACAATGATAAAATGGAAGCAAGCATTTAATCAAATCAAATCAAATCAAATTTATTTATATAGCCCTTCGTACATCAGCTGATATCTCAAAGTGCTGTACAGAAACCCAGCCTAAAACCCAAAATAGCAAGCAATGCAGGTGTAGAAGCACGGTGGCTAGGAAAAACTCCCTAGAAAGGCCAAAACCTAGGAAGAAACCTAGAGAATAACCAGGCTATGTGGGGTGGCCAGTCCTCTTCTGGCTGTGCCGGGTGGAGATTATAAAAGAACATGGCCAAGATGTTCAAATGTTCATAAATGACCAGCATGGTCCAATAATAATAAGGCAGAACAGTTGAAACCTAGAAGTGACAAAAGCATGGATGAATTTTTCTGTACAATGCTGTCAATCCAGTATGACTACTTGCAGAGATTGCCAGACTTTGACAGCATTGTTTTTACTGAATGCCAGAGATATACAGTATGTATATTGTAGCTAAGACAGTAATACTAAGTGTATGTTGTGTAGTAAGCTCTAAGTAGCCCATGTGTTTCACCATAATAATTTGGTCCCTCTCCCCTCAGAACTTAGCCTACTGTTCTGACTTGGTGGTGCGCATGTAAACTATAGCCTGTTTTAGAGACAAGTCATCATTGAATATTGTAAGAGCTTTCATTGTCTGCTTATATGCCCACATTATTTATCCTACATCCCATCTTCTGAATTTGGTTGCTGTCCTTTTCAAAAGTGCTGGAAAAATAGGCATATGACAGCGTCCTTCTTAGCTCATTGATGTCTTCATCGAAATTACGGCTTGCCTCTTATTCTCTCATGCTATAGTTTGAGTATTCATCCTTTTAAGCAATCTAGGAATGATGCATTACATTTTAATTGCTTTGCTTACTTTGTCTATTATAATTAGCTCATGTGCTTTTCTCCACAAGGAGGGACACTGTAATGTTGTTGGGTCTGTAACCATTGCCAGTGAAGGTATCTTCCCATTCAAATAAAAACAAAGTTCAGTAATATATCTATGTAATTCCAGTGGATATGGCGAGGGTTATTTTGTTTAGGCAATGTGCTAGTGATTGTATTTTCCTTCCTCTTTAGACGTTTAAGGCCTCAACATCTTGCTTAATTTATCTGAACTAACATACAGTAGATCAGAATTTCTGTTGGTGTCCATTTTGAAAGTGCTGAACGAATATCAAAATGCAGCAGAAGGCAGGCATTTTACGAACAAGGATAGGGACCGACTTTGGCAGGGAGTCGTGACACATGGACTCTTTCTTGAGTATGGCAGCTCCAAAATGCAGGTGTTACAGCCTAGCTCAGTGCTTTCTGTGGTGTTGGGGCAGCCAGCGGAAAATACAGAGCGTTAGGGTTGGTAATGTTCTCTAGTTGAGCCGTGATTGGATCAGTGTTCTCTCACTCATGTGGACACAACGTGTCATGGGAATTTCATAATTCCTATATGTGTTCATTAACCAATTCAATTAAAAATCACTAGGTTATAAAATTAATCTCCTCCTCACGACCAAGACAAAGCAGGTTCAAAAGTTCATTGCAATTTTCTAGCGCACATACATGGCACACAATATAACTGGATTATCTCCTGAAGTCTCACCATAATTTATTACCACTTTAGCAGACAGTTCCAGATACGGAAAACCTGGAGAGGCTCTCGCTGTTCTATTTGATCGCCACGGAGTTATAGTGGAGTCGGTTCAAAAATAGGTTAATGACCCTCTTTGCTTACTTCAGACACACACAACACATTCCTCTCCAACCTAGGTGGAATGGTGTTTATTATGATTAATTGCTCCTTGTTCATGCTACATAACCTCTTTCTTATGAACTAACATTATTAATCAGATATTGTAAAACAGGGTATAGTTTAATTAGTTATAGTTCTATTTAAATGTAGATATTGTTTAGTCATTATTCATAACATTTCTAACACAACGTTACTGCATAATCACAGGGAGAGCTAAGCAGTTCAAGCCCCCTTGGTTGCTGCCGGAGCAGAAGGCAGGCATTTTACCCCAAACCGATTGTGTTCTTTGTTTGTTTATCTGCTCTGTTTGTAGCTTTTGTTTTACTCTTTTTGTACACATTATTTTGCCACTGCCGTCTCCTACTGAAAATAACTTTTAGACATCAGGACTGTGATTACTCACCACAGACTAGCAGAATTATTTTTCTTCTTTCACGACCTTGACAAGCCCGAGGTGGAGGATATACTGCTCCCTCTGGAACAGACCCCGACCCCCGTGATCTGCGTGAAGAGGAGGCAGAGAAAGAGAGGCTGGAGTGCAGGCTGCTTGCTGAGAATTTGAAAGCGATCAAATAAACCCCCACTTATCTCAATTCTGCTAGCAAACATGCAATCTTTGGACAATAAAACCAAAAAGTTACGGGGAAGATTACAAACGAGACAATATCAACATACAGCTAGCTGGCTGGTTATACAATGTATCGGCAGGATAGAACAGCGGCATCTGGTAAGACAAGGGGCGGCAGACTATGTATTTTTGTAAATAACAGCTGGTGCACTATATCTAATGAAGTCTCGAGCTATTGCTTGCCTGAGGAAGAGTAGATCATGATAAGCTGTAGACCACATTACCTACCGAGAGAGTTCTCATCTGTATTCTTCGTAGCTGTTTACATTTTACCTCAGTCAGACGTTGGCACTAAAAAAGCATTGAATGAGCTGTTTTCCGCCATAAGCAACCAAGAAAACACTCACCCAGAAGCAGCGCTCCTAGTAGCCGGGGACTTTAATGCAGGGAAACTTAAATCAGTTTTACCAAATTTCTATCAGCATGTTAAATCTGCAACCAGAAAAGAACTCTGGACCACCTATACTCCACAATACTCTCCCTCGCCCTCCATTTGGCAAATCTGACCATAATTTCATCCTCATGATTCCTGCTTACACGCAAAAATTGAAGAAGGAAGCACCAGTGAATAGATCAATAAAATAAGTGGTCAGATGAAGCAGATGCCAAGCTACAGGACCGTTTTGCTAGCACAGACTGGAATCTGTTCCGCGATTCCTCCAATTGCATTGAGGAGTACACCAAATCTGTCATTGGCTTCATCAATAAGTGCATTGATGACATCGTCCCCACAGTGACCGTACATACATACCCCAACCAGAAGCCATGGATTACAGGCAACATCCGCACTGAGCTAAAGGGTAGAGCTTCCGCTTTCAAGGAGCGGGACTCTAACCCGGAAGCTTATAAGAAATCCCGCTATGCCCTCCGACAAACCATCAAACAGGCAAAGCATCAATACAGGACTGAGATCGAGTCGTACTGCACCGGCTCTGACGCTCATCGGATGTGGTAGGGCCCGCAAACCATTACAGACTACAAAGGGAAGCACAGCCGAGAGCTTCACAGTGACAAGAGCCTACCTGATGAGCTAAACTACTTCTATGCTTGCTTCGAGGCAAATAACACTGAAACATGCATTAGAGCACCAGCTGTACTGGAAGACTGTGTGACCACGCCTCCACAACCGATGTGAGTAAAACCTTTTGACTGGTCAACATTCACAAAGGCCACAGGGCCAGACGGATTACAAGGACGTGTACTGCGAGCATGCGCTGACCAACTATGTATTCACTGACATTTTCAACCTCTCCGTGTGTGAGTCTATAATAGACCACCATAGTGCCTGTGCCCAAGAACAATAAGGTAACCAGCCTAAGTGACTACCGACTCGTAGCTCTCACGTCTGTAGCCATGAAGTGCTTTGAAAGGCTGGTCATGGCTCACATCAACAACATCATCCCAGAAACCCTAGACCCACTCCAATTTGCATACCGCCCCAACAGATTCACAGATGATGCAGTCTCTATTGCACTCCACACTGCCCTTTCCCAACTGGACAAAAGGAACACCTATGTGAGAATTCTATTCATTGACTACAGCTCAGCGTTCAACACCATAGTGCCCTCAAAGCTCATAAATAAGCTAAGGAGCCTGGGACTAAACACCTCCCTCTGCAACTGGATCCTGGACTTCCTGACAGACTGCCTCCAGGTAGGGTAGGTAACAACACATCCGCCACGCTGATCCTCAACACTGGCGCCCCTCAGGGATGCGTGCTCAGCCCCTTCCTGTTCTCCCTGTTCACTCATGACTGCACGGCCAGGCACGACTCCAAAACCAGTATCACATTTGCCGATGACACAACAGCCTGATCACGACAACAACGAGACAGCCTATAGGGTGGAGGTCAGAGACCTGACCGTGTGGTGCCAGGACAACAACCTCTCCCTCAACGTGATCAAGACAAGGAGATGATTGTGGACTACAGGAAAAAGAGGACCGAGCACGCCCCCATTCTCATCAATGGGGCTGCAGTGGAGCAGGTTGAGAGCTTCAAGTTCTTTGGTTTCCACATCAGCAACAAACTAACATGGTCCAAGCACACCAAGACAGTCGTGAAGCGGGCAAAACAAAACCTATTCCCCCTCAAGAGACTGAACAGATTTGGTATGGGTCCTCAGATGCTCAAAAGATTCTACAGCTGCACTCTGGAGAGCCTCCTGACTAGTTGCAACACTGCCTGGTATGGCAACTGCTCGGCCTCCGGCTGCAAGGCCCTACAAAGGGTAGTGTGAACGGCCCAGTACATCACTGGGGCTAAGCTTCCTGCCATCCAGGACCTCTATACCAGGCGGTGTCAGAGGAAGGCCTTAAAAATTATCAAAGACTCCAGCCACCCTGGTCATAGACTGCTCTCTCTACAACCGCACATCAAGTGGTAGCAGAGGCTTCTAAACAGCTTCCAAGAGGCTTCTAAAAATCTTCTACCCCCAAGCCATAAGACTCTTGAACATCTAGTCAAATGGCTGCCAAGACTATTTGCATTGCTCCCCCCCTTCCCACCCTCCCCTCTCCACACCACTGCCACTCTCTGCTGCCATCTATGCATAGTCACTTTAATTAACTCTACCTACATGTTCATACTAATTCAACTAACCGGTGCCCCCACACATTGACTCTGTACCGGCACCCACATGTATATATTGTTATTTTTTACTGTTGCTCTTTAATTACATGTTACTTTTATCTCTTATTCTTAAACATGTTTTTTTGAAACTGCACTGTTGGTTAGTGGCTCATAAGTAAGCATTTCACTGTAAGGTCTACCTACACCTGTTGTATTCGGCGCATGTGATTAATACAATCTGCTTTGATTTGAATATGCCTACGTCGTCACAGCTCGTTTGTTTATGTCTCAAAATGAAGGAAAATATGCTTCTTATCAAGTTGGGTTGTACACCAACATTTGAAATATACTTAGTTTATTAAACCATTGAGCCTGAGAGACAAAGACCAAATATATGACTTAGATTTCTTTATTTAGTTACACCACAGCTAGCATTAGCACCGCTGCTAGTGAAACAGTGAGAGTGGTATGGCCTATGGCAGGATGCTTCAAAACGCATTGTCAAATTCTCAATGTCACTTCAAAGCAAATGTTATGGCAACTAACAAGTCATTCAAGGGGTTTTCTTTATTTGTACTATTTTCTACATTGTAGAATAATAGTGAAATACATGGAATCATGTAGTAACCAAAAAAGTGTTACAAAATCTAATGCTGTCATCAAGGCAAAGAGTGGCTATTTGAAGAATCTCAAATATATTTTGATTTGTTTAACTCTGTTCTAAATGTTTGACTGGTCGTTTATATAGAAGATATAGCAGTGGCACAGTGCAGTTGCTAAATGAAAATAGTGGAAACACTCATTTTTGTTATATTACATATCTAACCCCGGTTGTGTGACTTCTGCTTTAGCTTATTTCTTCCCAAATCAAAAGGAATTGCAATTGACCTTTTCTATTTTTCAACTACTCTTCTACTGTTTCTCCTGTAGTATATTTCTGGAGTTAAACTGTAGCCCTGACAATAATCTATTTTCTCTTAGTACTTCCTGCTCCAGACCAGCTGACTGTTGACTCAGTGGACACAACATCAGCTGCTGTTAGCTGGAGCCAGGCACCAGGATTGAACCAAACCCAACATCAATACCAGATCTCCTACCACTGTCCAGGGACAGAACCACACATCACTACCACATCTTCACACAGCATCACTCTCTCTGACCTGCAACCTGCTACTCAGTACTCTGTCACTGTCTGCACTGTGCTGGAAAATGGAAAGCAAAGTCAACTGGTGTCCACAACCCTCACCACAGGTAAGGAAGTACCATACTTAACTATTGTGCCTGGTGTTAAAGTTTATTAAACTTTTATTAAAGTAATGAATGTGATGTTCATGCTTGTTTCTGTTCCTGTGAGTCATTATGTCAAGGAGTTGATCTGCCTCTGCTTGCTTTAACTTTATCAGCACTACAGTGTAAAACTCTTGTTACCTCACCACAGGTTTAAAAAAATATATATATATTTCACCTTTATTTAACCAGGTAGGCTAGTTATATATTAGGCTATTTGCAACTGCGACCTGGCCAAGATAAAGCATAGCAGAGTGAACAGACATCACAGAGTTACACATGGAGTAAACAATAAACAAGTCAATAACCCAGTAGAAAAAAAGAGAGTCTATATACATTGTGTGCAAAAGGCATGAGGAGGTAGGCGAATAATTACAATTTTGCAGATTCACACTGGAGTGATAAATGATCAGATGGTCATGTACAGGTAGAGATATTGGTGTGCAAAACAGCAGAAAAGTAAATAAATATAAACAGTATGGGGATGAGGTAGGTAAAATTGGGTGGGCTATTTACCGATAGACTATGTACAGCTGCAGCGATCGGTTAGCTGCTCAGATAGCAGAGGTAAGGAAGTACCCTACTTAAGTATTGTCTGGGAGAACTGGTTGAATCAACTATATTTAAACTTAATTTGTCAACGTATTGCAACATGGAATCTACGTGGAAAATACATTGGACTTGAAAAAAGTCATGGGAATGTCGGAGTGGTATAGAAAAAAATATATATATTTGATGGTGAATTCCCTGGATCATTTCTTTTTCCTGATCTTCCTTTCTATTTACAGGATCCTGTCTCAAGGAGCTGTTGTCAAAGGCTGGACTAGAAGATCATTATGAAAACAAGCTGATGTTAAGTACTGTCCTTGAGATAAATGCTAATACTACATCAGATGAACCTCTTACCACTATGCAGTCACTTCCAGGGGCCTTCCTTAAGAAGTTAATGATGGCAAATGTGAATGCAAGGAGTGTTAAATGTCTGACCACTGACCATGAGGTTTCCAATTGTGGTGTAGACAACCTGGACACTGACTCTGATACTAGTAATGTCATTAATCCACTGGACCTGATTACAGCCCTGTTTCTGTGCTCAGACAGTTTCCTGCAGCAGGAGATGGTCCAGAAAATGTCCATGTGTCAGTTTGCTGTTCCTCTTCTGCTGCCCAACTGTGACACAAAACAAAACACTTTGATGCTGTGGGCCTTGAGGGACATAGTGAAGAAGTTTAAACCCTCTTCCCAAACGGCCACACATGCTTTTGTGGAGGAGAGAATTGTTGTCTCTGATATTCCTATGGTGTCTTTTGTTAGGTTAGGAGAGAGCAGCTTGTCCAAGTCTCAGATTTTGAACAAGTTGCTTAGTAACCCTCAACAGTACCATGACACATTTGTTCATCATGATATGGAATGTGGCGATGTCTCTCGGCAAATCTCAGATGGTCTGGTTGAAATCAGCTGGTACTTTCCCTGTGGAAACCGAAACATAGACATGTTCACAGAGCCTGTGGCGGTGGCCAATCTCAGAGGAGACATCAGGTCCTTTAAAACACAGTTCTCCTTTCTGTGTCAAACATCAGCTGCAGTTTACATTTTCATTGATGATTTCGAGGCAGATTTCAAGGTTTTGGAAGGACAAATCACAAAAGCAGAGTTATTTCTGGTTGTCAACTCTCAGACAAAAACATTCAGGGTGGACACATTGAAGAAAATGATCACAAACTACAATATCAACCCAACAAATGTAATTGTGAAGAAGAGGCAGAATGATGCAGAATTTGTCAAAAACCTGCAGTCATCTGTGGGTGACGTCATCGAAAAAATAAAAAACAGATTGACAATTGAAAACATGGTTGACGTGGCTCATCAGTTTGGGATGCTGGTTGATGAAGACAGTGATGACTGTCAGAGTGCCAGGAAGATGGCAGATGAAATCACCAGCAACATCACAGACACAATTCAATTCAAAGACAAACAGCTACCCTTACAAGGGCAAGTCTGGAAAGAGATTTCCCAGTTGGAGAAGGAGAGATGTAGACTGAGAAAAGCAGGTGATCAAGACATTGAACACTACAAGAGCTCTCTGAAGAGGAAGGAGAAAGAGCTGAGAAAGAAGCAACATACATGTGACATGTCAGATGCAATGGCAAGCTTCATTTTTGGAATGTCAAGATCAGGACCTGAGCGTTCCTATTTCCTCAAATGGATGCGGATAAATCTGGACAATCTGTCACGGCAGAACCTGTCTGCTTTGCGGGACCGTTACAAAGATCTTTGCCAAAATTCTCCAGAGAAAAAAGACCAAATAAAAAATTTGGATAAGCAATTATCTGACTGTTCCTTGGGTCTTGAACACTTCCTGCGTGAGTTGGGCCAGTTATATGAAGCCGCCTGCTCCCTCCCTGAAGACAGCCTTCAAAGGGAACAGATGGAGAATCTCCCTGGATTGTGTGCTCAGATGCTGTTGGATGGTTTCCCCATTGAGCTTGTGGATGGAGATGCATCAAATATCCCTCTGAAATGGATATCAGCTGTTCTGACTCAACTTCATACTCTTGTGGACTCTAACAGCAAGATCCGGGTGATCACAGTTTTAGGGGTCCAAAGCACTGGGAAGTCCACTCTCCTCAACACCATGTTTGGGGTCCAGTTTGCTGTCAGCAGTGGAAGATGCACCAGAGGGGCCTTCATGCTACTGATTAAAGTCAACAAAGAACTCAAGGAGGAGCTGAAATGTGACTTCATCATGGTGATTGACACAGAGGGGTTGAAATCACCAGAGTTGGCTCAACTAGATGATAGCTATGAACATGACAATGAACTGGCCACACTGGTGATTGGACTCAGTGATGTCACTATCATCAACATCGCCATGGAGAACTCCACAGAGATGAAAGACATTCTACAGATTGTTGTTCATGCTTTTATCAGGATGAAGGAAGTGGGGAAGAAGCCAGTATGTCATTTTGTGCACCAGAATGTGTCAGACATGTCTGCTCATGACAACAACATGAGAGACAGGAAGAAGTTGTTGGAACAGTTGGATGAAATGACCCTGGCAGCAGCCAGAATGGAGAAGAAGCAGAATATCACCAAGTTCACTGATGTGATGGATTATGATCCAGACACAAGCAGCTGCTACATCCCAGGACTCTGGCATGGGACTCCCCCTATGGCTCCAGTCAATGCTGGCTACAGTGAGGCTGTGTACAGCTTCAAGAAGACCTTGATGAATGATTTCAGAAAATGCCAGAGAAATTATGACTTGACACATTTCCTGAAGTGGACACAAAGCTTGTGGGAGGCAGTGAAATTTGAGAAATTCATCTTTAGTTTCAGGAACAGCTTGGTTGCAGATGCATACTCCAGATTATGCTCTGAGTACAATGGTTTGGAATGGGCCTTCCAGAAAAATATGTATTCCTGGATGGTGGGTGCTGAAACTAAAATTTCCAATATTGGCATGACAGATCAACATCCTCAGAGGTCCATAAGAGATGTGCTACAAGACTTGATGATAGAAGCATCTGAGAAGCTTTCAGAGGGAGAAAAGGAAATTCAAGACAATCTAGTGAAATACTTTGAAAAACAAGATGGCCATGTCAATCTGGTGGAAAAATACAGGGAGGACTTTGTGTCCAGTGCCAAAACACTGAGACGAGAGACAGAAAACACAGTGAAGAACAAACTGCATGGAGCTGTTGAGATCAAAGAGGGAATGACAGAACTGAACAACATCAAGAGCTCTCAGGCAAATACAATGGAGAAAAAGGTGCTAGATCTGCTACAGAAATGTAGACAGAATAAAGCTGGTCTATCAGATAAGGAACTCAGTAAAGAGTTTGAAGTCATGTGGAAGAAAACTCTTGCTGAGATACACTTCAAAGGACTCCCTAGAAGAGATGTGGCTCAAGGTGCCTTCCATATGTTGAGTGGAAATCTAACAACAAGGGGTGGGCAGGTCAATAAGATGTTGGTTCGAATCAACCTGGAGGATTGTGGTAAAGAAGAATTTGTTGTGGAAACTAGAGGTTTAGGGGAGTTAATTGGGGGCTTATTCAAGCACTTCGATATCAACCATTACAGGAAGAAACTACAAGAGTTGTGTGATGACATCATAACACAGTGTCAGTTGTCTATAACACAGAAGGTGGAAAGCAAAACAGATTACCATGATACTTACATCAAAGAGCTGCTGAACAAGATTGATGAAACATTAGAACAACACAAGAATGTCAGTGAGGAATGTGAGGTTTCTCTGAAGCTACACATCTGTGGCAGAGCAGCCAGAGAGTTTCAGAAGATGCATAATTATTTCATTGCAGTCAATGACCCAAGGAAGTGTCTGGAACATTCTAAGAACAAGTACCTTACTGAGTTCAAAGACATATTTCATAAACGAGATCAGTGCCAAAAGAAAGCTGAGGACTTCACAAAGCTCTGTCTACAGCCAGCTGTACAGGACTATGTGACCAAAATGATTGGTCCTGATGTGGTAGATGAAGTGAAGACAGGTAAAGGGTCACAGGATTACAGCACAAAATGGGCTTTCCAGTTCTCCATTTTGAAACAACTCCTGACAGATGGAAAATATGAGAAATATAGAGGGTACATAAACCATTATGAAAGGTTTGTGAAGAACTGGCTGTTTGACCAGATTGTCCAACAACTCTCAAAGGAGAACAGTCTGGAGAAGTTGGAAAATAAACATACTTCAGAGATAGTCAAGATGATCACCGACACAATCTCTAACATCAGGAAAACAACTAGCACAACACATGTAAATGATGTCAAGACATTCATTCAGAACATCTGCAGAGCCCTTGAAGAGAAGCTGGTCATCAAGGATGCTCTGGAGTCCATCTTGATTCTGAACACTGCAGACACAAAACAGTTTGCTGTCTACCTCACAGAGTTTGTGAGAGAAATGGAGCAGTCACTAGCAGCTAAGTATGACAAGGAAAGAGACATCAAAGAGAGACTCAAATCTCTGCCATTCAAGCCACAGGACAAGATGTTCACCAGTCTGTTTGGCTGCGGCAAGCAATGTCCTTTCTGCGGTGCACCCTGTGATGCAGGAGGGAAGGAGCATGCTGAACACTACATCTATTCATCGTCCAAAAGGTCTTAATAGAGTAATGTTCAGACCTACAAATAAGTTAGTAACTAACATATGTTCCTCTGATGTGACCAGTAATTTATTATTCATCCACCCCCTGGTGACGGGAGAGGATGGTCATCCCTACAAGGACTACCAGAAATATTACCCTGACTGGAAGATAGATGGAGATCCCAGCATTAAGGCTTCAGACTACTGGAAGTATGTGATGGCCACATTCAATGAGAGAATTGCTAAAGACACAGATGTACTTCCTGCTGATCTACCAGAGGACTGGAAGGCATTAACACCTGATGATGCAATGAAGAGCTTGAAAAAGGCTTTCAACATGAAATAAAGTGGAGTTTTACTGTATATAATGACTGTTGTTAACCAACATGTTAACATATAATTGAACATTCAAAGACTCGACAACCAGAAATAACTCTCATGACATGGATATGTCACAGATTCAAAATGTGAGGCGCCTGTCGCCCAGAGTTGTTGAAATAATGTGCAGATCCGGAAACACACAACTGGATCACAGAAAGTCATATTTACAAATACATTCATAAACTATATGACCTCTTAGCAAATTTACAGATCTGCGTTTTCATCCTAATGTAAGTTTTATTGTGAAAAAATGCATTTATTGTTTCATATAGAGGTATTACACATTGATTATACTTTCAATAATTTACTTCATCAAAATGATCACTAAGTAGATTTAAAACATGTTTTATTTGGGCCACACCTTAATAGTGATGTGTTCAATGACGTGGCCCGTTCTGAAGGTATTTCCCAATGTTCAAAGTCAATCTTGAGGGATATGCCTGGATGATGATCTTGTTGTTGTTATTGAAGATGATTTTCTTCCTGTTGTTGATGATGATTTTCTTCTTGTTGATGATTTTATTAAAATCTTGTTGTTGATGATGATGATGATGATTTTCTTCCTGTTGTTGATGATGATTTTCTTCCTGTTGTTGATGATGATTTTCTTCCTGTTGTTGATGATGATTTTCTTGTTGATGATGATTTTATTAAAATCTTGTTGTTGATGATGATGATGATGATTTTCTTCCTGTTGTTGATGATGATTTTCTTCCTGTTGTTGATGATGATTTTATTTTTCTTGTTGTTGTTGATGATGATGATTTTCTTCTTGTTGATGATTTTATTAAAATCTTGTTGATGATGATGAAGATTTTCTTCTTCTTGTTGATGATGATTTTCTTCTTGTTGTTGATGATGATGAAGATTTTCTTCTTCTTGTTGATGATGATTTTCTTCTTGTTGTTGATGATGATGAAGATTTTCTTCTTCTTGTTGATGATGATTTTCTTCTTGTTGATGATGATGATTTTCTTCTTGTTGATGATTTTATTAAAATCTTGTTGATGATGATGAAGATTTTCTTCTTGTTGTTGATGATTTTCTTCTTGTTGATGATGATGATTTTCTTCTTGTTGATGATTTTATTAAAATCTTGTTGATGATGATGAAGATTTTCTTCTTGTTGTTGATGATTTTCTTCTTGTTGATGATGATGATTTTCTTCTTGTTGATGATTTTATTAAAATCTTGTTGATGATGATGAAGATTTTCTTCTTGTTGTTGATGATTTTCTTCTTGTTGTTGATGATTTTCTTCTTGTTGTTGATGATTTTCTTCTTCTTGTTGTTGTTGATGATAATTGCATTTGTTTCGCTGATGATTTTATTTTTGCTGTTAATGATGATAATTACATGTTTCTAGTTAATAACCACAAATATGGTGATTATGATAATAATGTGAGTTTGAACACTGTGGAGCTGGAGGGAATGACTTTCAGTTGGACAAAGTTAAGATTGTTTATTGTTATTATTATCACTTACAAATTAATCACTTAAAATATTATTTGGCTTCATGAGAAATACGGTACATCAATTATAAGAATGTATACTAATTGTTCACTTGGAATCTGTTCTGTACCATTTTAATCAGCTGTAGACAAATAAAGGTGTTTTAAAGTAAAGTGCTGATCTAGGATCAGGTCCAACCTGTCCATGTAGTCTTATTCAATGTGATCTAAAAGGCTAAACGGATCCTAAGTTACCCCTGTTGCTCTGAATACTATTGATGTTCTGTGTTCTATTGATGCGTTCAGCCACTGGTAATAAAAATACACCAGAATATATCACTAGATGGGGGTGTTGGTATGTCATCTGTGGAAATGCAAATTACCAATTGCTTCAAAATCCCTTCTCTCCTTGTCTCCTCCCCTGAATCCTCACTGATTGGCAGATCAGTGAAGGAGAGGACCGATTTTTAAGGAGCCAAAGTGTTTAAGGGTAGTATTGTGTGTTGAATAAAGTAACTAGTCCTTGGTTCTATAGTTTTGATGACTGAAATATGAACCTATATATATTCTAAATTATTCTAATCCAATATATACCCAATATACAGTATGTATCCAGCATGTTCTATATATTATATGTATGCACTGTGTGAATCAGTAGAATGTTTATACTGTGTTGGAATCCTCACTCCTGTTCAGAAACCACACTTACAACAGTCACAGACAAGCTGACAGAGAAATTCCTCTATCTGCTCATTGAGGATCAGTGAATAATCTGACCAAGACATTCTGAAACCTGAGTTGTTGACCAGATAGAACCATGTATATTTAAGTACCATGTCAGTGCTCTTAGTACCATGTTAGCTGTCTGTTAAACATGTTTATGCCATATTTGGCTAAGTAGTTTTCACCTGTCAACTCTGTAATTATTGGTTGTAGTGACGGCTGAGGAACCTTCCCATGTCGACCAATCAAATGTATGGGTGGTTTTGGGCCCACCAATAGTGTGAGTTGGCAACATAAAATACATGTAGATCTTGACATTGTCAAGGTGTTTGTTGAAGTGCAACCCTTCCATTAAAATTAAAATATTAAATAAATATAATATAATAATAAATATTAAAATAATATTGGACCTGGAGAACCTGCATAGATTCCTTGAGTCGTATCATCACTCCTCTTTAAATCTGAATTCAATATTTCATCTTCAGTTTAAATCTGGGATTTGAAAAACAACCAAAAAGCTTCTGCACGAACTTGTTTATCAGTTTAATTATATTTAATAATCACAACTAGTCATCACACCAGCAGTGGTGTGTAGGTAAAATCACTGGGGGAGTCAGAAGAAAAGCTATTTTACAACCTGGTGTGATAATTGCGTTGTTTGCTCAATAACCTGTTAGTTCATATGCTTTGACACCGTGATATATAGTCCTAAAGGTCAAGACAATAAGAAGAGAGCGGCAGAATAAATAAAACTATACCTTTGTTTCATCACAAAACCAGAGAGAAATCTCTGTCTGCTGATCACACAGATAACTAGGTTCACCTGCATTGTTCTGTTCTTCTGACATGTACACTACTATAACAGGTCAGTTATCTGCTGATAGTATAGTGTTGATATCTACACTACTATAACAGGTCAGTTATCTGGTGATAGTATAGTGCTCTGATTTCTACACTACTATAACAGGTCAGTTATCTGGTGATAGTATAGTGTTGATATCTACACTACTATAACAGGTCAGTTATCTGGTGATAGTATAGTGCTCTGATTTCTACACTACTATAACAGGTCAGTTATCTGGTGATAGTATAGTGTTGACATCTACACTACTATAACAGGTCAGTTATCTGGTGATAGTATAGTGTTGACATCTACACTACTATAACAGGTCAGTTATCTGGTGATAGTATAGTGTTCTGATATCTACACTACTATAACAGGTCAGTTATCTGGTGATAGTATAGTGTTCTGACATCTACACTACTATAACAGGTCAGTTATCTGATGATAGTATAGTGTTGACATCTACACTACTATAACAGGTCAGTTATCTGGTGATAGTATAGTGTTGACATCTACACTACTATAACAGGTCAGTTATCTGGTGATAGTATAGTGTTGACATCTACACTACTATAACAGGTCAGTTATCTGGTGATAGTATAGTGTTCTGACATCTACACTACTATAACAGGTCAGTTATCTGGTGATAGTAGTGTTCTGACATCTACACTACTATAACAGGTCAGTTATCTGCTGATAGTATAGTGTTGATATCTACACTACTATAACAGGTCAGTTATCTGGTGATAGTATAGTGTTCTAGACATCTACACTACTATAACAGGTCAGTTATCTGGTGATAGTATAGTGTTCTGACTTCTACACTACTATAACAGGTCAGTTATCTGGTGATAGTATAGTGCTGACATCTACACTACTATAACAGGTCAGTTATCTGGTGATAGTATAGTGTTGACATCTACACTACTATAACAGGTCAGTTATCTGGTGATAGTATAATGTTGACATCTACACTACTATAACAGGTCAGTTATCTGGTGATAGTATAGTGTTCTGACATCTACACTACTATAACAGGTCAGTTATCTGGTGATAGTATAATGTTGACATCTACACTACTATAACAGGTCAGTTATCTGGTGATAGTATAGTGTTCTAGACATCTACACTACTATAACAGGTCAGTTATCTGGTGATAGTATAGTGCTGACATCTACACTACTATAACAGGTCAGTTATCTGGTGATAGTATAGTGTTCTAGACATCTACACTACTATAACAGGTCAGTTATCTGGTGATAGTATAGTGCTGACATCTACACTACTATAACAGGTCAGTTATCTGGTGATAGTATAGTGTTCTGACATCTACACTACTATAACAGGTCAGTTATCTGGTGATAGTATAATGTTGACATCTACACTACTATAACGGGTCAGTTATCTGGTGATAGTATAGTGTTGATATCTACACTATTATAACAGGTCAGTTATCTGTTGATAGTATAGTGTTGACATCTACACTACTATAACAGGTCAGTTATCTGGTTATAGTATAGTGTTCTGATATCTACACTACTATAACAGGTCAGTTATCTGGTGACAGTATAGTGTTCTGACATCTACACTACTATAACAGGTCAGTTATCTGGTGATAGTAGTGTTCTGACATCTACACTACTATAACAGGTCAGTTATCTGGTGATATATAGTGTTGATATCTACACTACTATAACAGGTCAGTTATCTGGTGATAATATAGTGTTGATATCTACACTACTATAACAGGTCAGTTATCTGGTGATAGTATAGTGCTCTGATATCTACACTACTATAACAGGTCAGTTATCTGGTGATAGTATAGTGTTCTAACATCTACACTACTATAACAGGTCAGTTATCTGGTGATAGTATAGTGTTCTGACATCTACACTACTATAACAGGTCAGTTATCTGGTGATAGTATAGTGTTGATATCTACACTACTATAACAGGTCAGTTATCTGGTGATAGTATAGTGTTCTGACATCTACACTACTATAACAGGTCAGTTATCTGATGATAGTATAGTGTTGACATCTACACTACTATAACAGGTCAGTTATCTGCTGATAGTATAGTGTTGACATCTACACTACTATAACAGGTCAGTTATCTGATGATAGTATAGTGTTGACATCTACACTACTATAACAGGTCAGTTATCTGGTGATAGTATAGTGTTCTGACATCTACACTACTATAACAGGTCAGTTATCTGATGATAGTATAGTGTTGACATCTACACTACTATAACAGGTCAGTTATCTGCTGATAGTATAGTGTTGACATCTACACTACTATAACAGGTCAGTTATCTGGTGATAGTATAGTGTTGACATCTACACTACTATAACAGGTCAGTTATCTGATGATAGTATAGTGTTGACATCTACACTACTATAACAGGTCAGTTATCTGGTGATAGTATAGTGTTCTGATATCTACACTACTATAACAGGTCAGTTATCTGGTGATAGTATAGTGTTGACATCTACACTACTATAACAGGTCAGTTATCTGGTGATAGTATAGTGTTGACATCTACACTACTATAACAGGTCAGTTATCTGGTATTAGTATAGTGTTCTGATATCTACACTACTATAACAGGTCAGTTATCTGGTGATAGTATAGTGTTCTGACATCTACACTATAACAGGTCAGTTATCTGGTGATAGTATAGTGTTGATATCTACACTACTATAACAGGTCAGTTATCTGGTGATAGTATAATGTTGACATCTACACTACTATAACAGGTCAGTTATCTGGTGATAGTATAGTGTTCTAACATCTACACTACTATAACAGGTCAGTTATCTGGTGATAGTATAGTGTTCTGACATCTACACTACTATAACAGGTCAGTTATCTGGTGATAGTATAGTGTTGATATCTACACTACTATAACAGGTCAGTTATCTGGTGATAGTATAGTGTTCTGACATCTACACTGTAACAGGTCAGTTATCTGGTGATAGTATAGTGTTCTGACATCTACACTACTATAACAGGTCAGTTATCTGGTGATAGTATAGTGTTCTGACATCTACACTATAACAGGTCAGTTATCTGGTGATAGTATAGTGTTGATATCTACACTACTATAACAGGTCAGTTATCTGGTGATAGTATAATGTTGACATCTACACTACTATAACAGGTCAGTTATCTGGTGATAGTATAGTGTTCTGACATCTACACTACTATAACAGGTCAGTTATCTGGTGATAGTATAGTGTTGATATCTACACTACTATAACAGGTCAGTTATCTGGTGATAGTATAGTGTTCTGACATCTACACTATAACAGGTCAGTTATCTGGTGATAGTATAGTGTTGATATCTACACTACTATAACAGGTCAGTTATCTGGTGATAGTATAATGTTGACATCTACACTACTATAACAGGTCAGGTCAGTTATCTGGTGATAGTATAGTGTTGACATCTACACTACTATAACAGGTCAGTTATCTGGTGATAGTATAGTGTTGACATCTGCACTACTATAACAGGTCAGTTATCTGTTGATAGTATAGTGTTGACATCTACACTACTATAACAGGTCAGTTATCTGGTGATAGTATAGTGTTCTGATATCTACACTACTATAACAGGTCAGTTATCTGGTAATAGTATAGTGTTGACATCTACACTACTATAACAGGTCAGTTATCTGGTGATAGTATAGTGTTCTGACATCTACACTACTATAACAGGTCAGTTATCTGGTGATAGTATAGTGTTGACATCTACACTACTATAACAGGTCAGTTATCTGGTTATAGTATAGTGTTCTGACATCTACACTACTATAACAGGTCAGTTATCTGGTGATAGTATAATGTTCTGACATCTACACTATAACAGGTCAGTTATCTGGTGATAGTATAGTGTTGACATCTACACTACTATAACAGGTCAGTTATCTGGTTATAGTATAGTGTTCTGACATCTACACTACTATAACAGGTCAGTTATCTGGTGATAGTATAGTGTTCTGATATCTACACTACTATAACAGGTCAGTTATCTGGTGATAGTATAGTGTTGACATCTACACTACTATAACAGGTCAGTTATCTGGTGATAGTATAGTGTTCTGACATCTACACTATAACAGGTCAGTTATCTGGTGATAGTATAGTGTTGATATCTACACTACTATAACAGATCAGTTATCTGGTGATAGTATAGTGTTGACATCTACACTACTATAACAGGTCAGTTATCTGGTGATAGTATAGTGTTGACATCTACACTACTATAACAGGTCAGTTATCTGGTGATAGTATAGTGTTGACATCTACACTACTATAACAGGTCAGTTATCTGGTGATAGTATAGTGTTGACATCTACACTACTATAACAGGTCAGTTATCTGGTGATAGTATAGTGTTCTGACATCTACACTACTATAACAGGTCAGTTATCTGGTGATAGTATAGTGTTCTGATATCTACACTACTATAACAGGTCAGTTATCTGGTGATAGTATAGTGTTCTGATATCTACACTACTATAACAGGTCAGTTATCTGGTGATAGTATAGTGTTGACATC
Source organism: Oncorhynchus mykiss (assembly GCF_057628025.1). Lineage (NCBI taxonomy): Eukaryota > Metazoa > Chordata > Actinopteri > Salmoniformes > Salmonidae > Oncorhynchus > Oncorhynchus mykiss. The sequence continues at coordinate 11,549,758 of NC_143040.1, read as the reverse complement.
TACACTACTATAACAGGTCAGTTATCTGGTGATAGTATAGTGTTGACATCTACACTACTATAACAGGTCAGTTATCTGGTGATAGTATAGTGTTCTGACATCTACACTACTATAACAGGTCAGTTATCTGGTGATAGTATAGTGTTCTAACATCTACACTACTATAACAGGTCAGTTATCTGGTGATAGTATAGTGTTCTGATATCTACACTACTATAACAGGTCAGTTATCTGGTGATAGTATAGTGTTGACATCTACACTACTATAACAGGTCAGTTATCTGGTGATAGTATAGTGTTCTGACATCTACACTACTATAACAGGTCAGTTATCTGGTGATAGTATAGTGTTGATATCTACACTACTATAACAGGTCAGTTATCTGGCAAAAATTGCTCAGATACACAAATACGATGTAAGATTCTAAATGTGTGAATCTTGCCTTTAACATTCCAGAATCACACTAGTGTTCTGTTCCATGTTCAGCCATAGACATGTTCCACAGACAGCAAGACTGGTTTTAATAAACATAATGAACAGATTGCAGCACACTGTGTTCATTATTAACACAATAAACATGTTTTAACAATACAATATGTATTATACATTGACTACAGATCATTACTTTTTCTGTCCCAATGACATAGGATTTGACTAATTACCGAACAGTCCCCATAACCTAGTTTATACTGTAGTGACCTTAACCCTACACCTAGCAACCTCATAACCTGGTCTATACTGAGTTTATACTGTAGTGACCTTAACCCAACACCTAGCAACCTCAAAACCTGGTCTATACTGAGTCTATACTGTAGTGACGTTAACCCAACACCTATCAACCTCATAGCCTGGTCTATACTGAGTTTATACTGTAGTGACCTTAACCCAACACCTAGCAACCTCAAAACCTGGTCTATACTGAGTCTATACTGTAGTGACCCTAACCCAACACCTAGCAACCTCAAAACCTGGTCTATACTGAGTTTATACTGTAGTGACCTTAACCCAACACCTAGCAACCTCATAACCTGGTCTATACTGAGTTTATACTGTAGTGACCTTAACCCAACACCTAGCAACCTCATAGCCTGGTCTATACTGAGTTTATACTGTAGTGACCTTAACCCAACACCTAGCAACCTCATAATCTGGTCTATACTGAGTTTATACTGTAGTGACCTTAACCCAACACCTAGCAACCTCATTACCTGGTCTATACTGAGTTTATACTGTAGTGACCTTAACCCAACACCTAGCAACCTCATAACCTGGTCTATACTGAGTTTATACTATAGTGACCTTAACCCTACACCTAGCAACCTCATAACCTGGTCTATACTGAGTTTATACTGTAGTGCCCTTAACCCAACACCTAGCAACCTCATAACCTGGTCTATACTGAGTTTATACTGTAGTGACCTTAACCCAACACCTAGCAACCTTGTCAAAGGTTTCATATCTCCTGGTGTAACTACTAAGGTGTTGGTTTGACAGTTGCTGGATGAGGGACTAGTCCCCACATTCACTACAATACATTACACAATGGTGTACATGTATTCTTCACTACTAATATAACACCTGCTAACCTCTATTTTATATTTAGTGCACTAGATTACATACATTTCTGATATGCCAGTTTAATTACAAATAAGAACAAACTGCTTAAAACTTGAAATGTATATCCAACACAACTCCATAAGATGAGGTGTCCCATCAACCCACTATTTACAGTGCCTTGCGAAAGTATTCGGCCCCCTTGAACTTTGCGACCTTTTGCCACATTTCAGGCTTCAAGTATAAAGCTTTAAAACTGTATTTTTTGTGAAGAATCAACAACAAGTGGGACACAATCATGAAGTGGAACGACATTTATTGGATATTTCAAACTTTTTTAACAAATCAAAAACTGAAAAATTGGGCGTGCAAAATTATTCAGCCCCCTTAAGTTAATACTTTGTAGCGCCACCTTTTGCTGCGATTACAGCTGTAAGTCGCTTGGGGTATGTCTCTATCAGTTTTGCACATCGAGAGACTGACATTTTTTCCCATTCCTCCTTGCAAAACAGCTCGAGCTCAGTGAGGTTGGATTGAGAGCATTTGTGAACAGCAGTTTTCAGTTCTTTCCACAGATTCTCAATTGGATTCAGGTCTGGACTTTGACTTGGCCATTCTAACACCTGGATATGTTTATTTTTGAACCATTCCATTGTAGATTTTGCTTTATGTTTTGGATCATTGTCTTGTTGGAAGACAAATCTCCGTCCCAGTCTCAGGTCTTTTGCAGACTCCATCAGGTTTTCTTCCAGAATGGTCCTGTATTTGGCTCCATCCATCTTCCCATCAATTTTAACCATCTTCCCTGTCCCTGCTGAAGAAAAGCAGGCCCAAACCATGATGCTGCCACCACCATGTTTGACAGTGGGGATGGTGTGTTCAGCTGTGTTGCTTTTACGCCAAACATAACGTTTTGCATTGTTGCCAAAAAGTTCAATTTTGGTTTCATCTGACCAGAGCACCTTCTTCCACATGTTTGGTGTGTCTCCCAGGTGGCTTGTGGCAAACTTTAAACAACACTTTTTATGGATATCTTTAAGAAATTGCTTTCTTCTTGCCACTCTTCCATAAAGGCCAGATTTGTGCAATATACGACTGATTGTTGTCCTATGGACAGAGTCTCCCACCTCAGCTGTAGATCTCTGCAGTTCATCCAGAGTGATCATGGGCCTCTTGGCTGCATCTCTGATCAGTCTTCTCCTTGTATGAGCTGAAAGTTTAGAGGGACGGCCAGGTCTTGGTAGATTTGCAGTGGTCTGATACTCCTTCCATTTCAATATTATCGCTTGCACAGTGCTCCTTGGGATGTTTAAAGCTTGGGAAATCGTTTTGTATCCAAATCCGGCTTTAAACTTCTTCACAACAGTATCTCGGACCTGCCTGGTGTGTTCCTTGTTCTTCATGATGCTCTCTGCGCTTTTAACGGACCTCTGAGACTATCACAGTGCAGGTGCATTTATACGGAGACTTGATTACACACAGGTGGATTGTATTTATCATCATTAGTCATTTAGGTCAACATTGGATCATCCAGAGATCCTCACTGAACTTCTGGAGAGAGTTTGCTGCACTGAAAGTAAAGGGGCTGAATAATTTTGCACGCCCAATTTTTCAGTTTTTGATTTGTTAAAAAAGTTTGAAATATTCAATAAATGTCGTTCCACTTCATGATTGTGTCCCACTTGTTGTTGATTCTTCACAAAAAAATAAAGTTTTATATCTTTATGTTTGAAGCCTGAAATGTGGCAAAAGGTCGCAAAGTTCAAGGGGGCCGAATACTTTCGCAAGGCACTGTATACATTTACTTTTGATACTTAACTATATTCAAAACCAAATACTTTACTTTTACTCAAGTAGTATTTTACTGGATTACTTTTATTTGAGTCATTTTCTATTAAGGTATCTTTACTTTTACTCAAGTATGAAAATAGGGTACTTTTTACACCACTGGTGCCATCAACCCACTCCCAAACTCCCTCTGTATGGCTGAAGTCCAATCCAGACCTCCCTGCTCAAGCCATGGATAAATATACCTGTCATTTTGGCACAAGGAAAATATAACACATCCAGATAGACTCCGTGAAATGACGATGCCACGGGCAGGACCGGAGATATTGAGATTAACGAGATGCAACACTTTGCAGTCAAACACAGTATTTGCGCATGTGCACAGGTTCGCATCACGCTGTTCAAAGTGTGGTATCCAGGGCACCAAAACACTCCTAGTTGTTGTTGAAATTGACCCACTATGCGGTATACTTTCTGCATCTACGTCATATTGCTGAGTCTACTTTTTTAGTTAACATTTCACAACAGAAATGCTTTCAAACCATTTTTCTGCCACATTCAATCACATAAATGCATTTTGTAATTATAAACATAAAAATAAACATTTAGTATGAGACGCAGTGTAATGATGTTAGGAATGGAGGTAGATATGTGGATTATGCGACAAGTTGCGGGCCAATATCTCCCTTCTCCTGTAGTGTGCACGTGTTCACTTCCCTTCTTGGAAACCTAATTTGCGCACACTGCATATAGACTTTTCTATTGTGTTATTGACTGTATGTTTGTTTTACTCCATGTGTAACTCTGTGTTGTTGTTTGTGTCGCACTGCTTTGCTTTATCTTGGTCAGGTCGCAGTTGTAAATGAGAACTTGTTCTCAACTGGCCTACCTGGTTAAATAAAGGTGAAATAAAATGTAAAATTGGAAAGAAAATGCCAGGTATGGAAACTTGTTCCATGGCCTATACCTAAACCAATCCAATGCTTTTAAACTTGTCGGGAGGAGAGAGATTGGGACAAATCAAGTCTATTTCCACGTCTCACATCCTACCACTAGGGGGCAGCAGCAGCCAGGGCCAAGTTCCTGTTGCACTGGGCCTTTAAGAAAGTGATTTCGCACCAGGTTTAGGGTCAATTCCATTTCAATACAGTGAATAAACTGAAATACATTTTCCTCAAAGCTTGTCTATGTAATGAGAATGTTGAAATTGGAAGTTGGAGTTGTCTATGAGAAACAATGTTAAATAGGAATTTCTGTTTATTTCTTGAATTGACTGAATGGATATGAAGCGAAGCCAGTTCATGAAAGAAACCCGAGTGTGGTGACATCATTTGATCGCATCAGCAGATATTGTGCCAATTGGATTCACACTGTACTTACATGTGGTCTATTCTACAGAACAGTTCTATATTATTAACTTAATATGACACTTCACTCAGGCTCTGCTCCTTCAGGGTAGCTCACTGCCAACCTCCAAGACTAGGCATTGTAATCTTTTCTAAGAAATGGTTAAACGTACATGTGGTGTTTCCTTTTTTAAATGGAATTGATCCCAACCCTGTTGCTCTCAGGCATGGATGATTGACAGGTAATTACTGATCAGAGAAGCTATATGAAAGTAGCCTCCCAACCCTGTTGCTCTCAGGTGTGGATGATTGACAGGTAATTACTGATCAGAGAAGCTATATGAAAGTAGCCTCCCAACTTCTGCCTAACTCTCTGGCTGTGAGAGAATCCCAAATGACACCCCATTCCCTTTATAGTGCACTACTCACCAAAAGGAATGCAATACAAAGGGGATAGGGTATCATTTGGGATTCTATCCCTCCCTCTGAAATATAATACAACCATTAAACAACTACATTCACTTGCTAAATAATATCTGCTTTTCAAAACAGTTGAATCTAATCACTACCTGTATTAAAGGTCACCAGGGGTTTATTGCACTGACAGTCATTGCAACCTGTCTTACTGTAGTCAATGATTAGTCCCAGTTAGTTTAGTAACAAAACCTTAGACACTGTTTTGATAACTGATGGTTATTTATGATCCAACCCTACATTCTGGTGTTGCCTCCACAAACAGGAAGTGAACAAGATATGAGTTAAAATGTACACTGTAAAATTCACTCTGTCCTAAAGAGGCAGAGAGATGTCTTGTCCTTCTAGATTACAGATGTTATGCCCCTATTTATTCACACTTTTTGACATACAGTATGAATACATGATTGTGTGTCAGCTTGTGCTGCAGACAGTAGTCAGTCATGTTGCTCCTGGTCACGTGATGCGGCAGCCCAACCTGCGACTTCAACAATCAGTGTCAGCTCTCGGCCCAAGAGGGAATTACCTCCTTATCTAATTAAGAAGTTGGTTTCTCCTGTGGGAGACTCAGGTTCAGATCAGTGTCTTCGTGTGTGTGTCTGTCTGAATGTGAACATTTGTTTCTCTCCTACCTGTAGTTCAGAGTACCATTCTATCAAATCACACCAGTCTTCAGACCATCATTAACATACAGTAGAGTTCATTAAAAGTACCTATGAGAAGCCTATTTCTCACAGATCCATTCTTGTGAAAATGAACATCCCAAATCCCTCCATACGCCTTGGCCTGACGATATGTAATAGATTTCCCCACAGTTCTGGTACGTACCACCACCAGGCTCTCCACTCCACCAATACCTGCAGTAGAAACAACAGAGTTAGATTGACCACTCTCTCAGAAAGAGTATGAACAAAACAGATAATCAGTCCTACTCCTTCTACTGTGGTCAGTGTTATTAGATCAGTAGTCTCTTACCTTGAGGTGGTCAGTGTTATTAGAGCAGTAGTCTCTTACCTTGGGGTGGTCAGTGTTATTAGAGCAGTAGTCTCTTACCTTGGGGTGGTCAGTGTTATTATAGAGCAGTAGTCTCTTACCTTGGGGAGGTCAGTGTTATTAGATCAGTAGTCTCTTACCTTGGGGTGGTCAGTGTTATTAGAGCAGTAGTCTCTTACCTTGGGGTGGTCAGTGTTATTATAGATCAGTAGTCTCTTACCTTGGGGTGGTCAGTGGGGTGCCGTCCACCCATTTCCAGGTCCCCTCAGTAACAGAGTCAGTCAGACCAATCCAGGCATATTTGACTGATTTAAACCCATTGATGAATGTCTGTTGTGACACAGAAAAAGCATTGTTACTAACACATGATGGAATAATAAATAAAGTATCTCTCTCTGTCTCTCACCTGTTCCTCTTCACTGTTAATGATCACCAGATCTGCTCCTCTCTCCAGACAGTCCTGTCTACTCTCCTCCCAGGATTTCTTCTCAGTAGAGAGGAAGTAACAGCTGCAGCCAAACCTTCTCCATCCTTCAGGACAGGACCCTAGAAGTTTCACATTAAACCTCTCACTAAAGGCTTCAGTCATACTAAAGTTATACTTAAATCTGAAGTGGTTCTCCATCAGATTAGTAATAATGTCTCACCCCATGTTCAAAAATGACATTTTTCCCTTTATTTCAGATTACAACCTCTCACTTTTGGTTATTTTAAAATGAAAAAAAATCTCAAAAATATCGTTATTTTTAAAACAAGCCATAAAAAGTTGGTTGTAATTTCAGTTTATTCCAAATATTATGGTTAAACTCAAATATACTAATTGATTAAGAATAACTTTATTTTTTATGTAAAGCGTTACAATCTTTCTACGTTCTAGAAATAGGACTGGTAGAGTTGTTACACATGCAGCTAACAAAAATATATGGAAATGTCTGTTCTACTCAAAATGAAAACCAACGTTGGGGAAGAGATTTTCCATGTACCTATTAAGTTAAAATTATTACACACAATTCTTGCAACCAATAGAAGGTTATATACAGTGCATTCAGAAAGTGTTAAATGTAAAAATAAATCCCCCGTCATCAATCCACACACAATACCCCATAATGACAAAGCAAAAACAGTTAAAAAAACATTTTTGCAAATGTATTAAAAATAAAAAACGGAATTATTACATTTACATAAGTATTAAGACAGTTTACTCAGTACTTTGCTGAAGCACATTCGGCAGTGATTACAGCCTTGAGGTCTTCCTGGGTATGACTCTACAAGCTTGGCACACCTGTATTTGGAGAGTTTCTTCCATTCTTCTCTGCAGATCCTCTCAAGCTCTGTCAGGTTTTATGGGGAGTGTCGCTGCAAAGCTATTTTCAGGTCTCTCCAGAGATGTTGGATCGGGTTTAAGTCCGTGCTCTGGCTGGGCCACTCAAGGACATTCAGAGACTTGTCCCGTAGCCACTCCTGTGTTTTCTAGGCTGTATGCTTAAGGTCGCTGTCCTGTTGGAAGGTGAACCTTCGCCCCCAGTCTGAGGTCCTGAATAATACCATGCTATTGTTTAAAGAGAGTGAACAGTTATGAACTTAAATGTATTCATAAACCAATTAGGCACATTTGGGCAGTCTTGATACAACATTTTGAACAGAAATGCAATGGTTCATTGGATTAGTCTAAAACTTTGCACATATACTGCTGCCATCTAGTGGACAAAATCTAAATTCCGTAGTCATATATTTGCCTTTCTTTGCATTATAAAGATGGAGAAAACAAACATTGTTTTTGTATTCTCTTTTACCAGATCTAATGTGTCATATTATCCTACATTAATTTCACATTTCCACAAACTTCAGTGTTTCCTTGCAAATGGTATCAAGAACATGCATATCCTTGTTCAGGTCCTGAGCTACAGGCAGTTTGGTATGTCATTTTAGGCGAACATTTAACAAGAAAAAGGTCAGACACTTCAGAGGTTAAGTAAACAAGGTATCTGTTTTATTCAATTTGCACACCCCCCAAATAACTGTTTCGCTTTGTCATTATGGGATATTGTGTGTAGATTGATGAGGATAGCCATTCTAAAATCCAATTTAGAATAAGGCTGTAACTTAATAAAATGTGGAAAAAGTGAAGGGGTCTGAATACTTTCTGAATGCATTGAATATGGAGGGGATACAACCATCCCAGCTCCACAGATTTTGCTGCTTAGAGAAATAATCATTAGATCAATTGTTTTGGTACTGTCCATATGTAGCTTGTTTTTGGTCGCAGGTTCAGGAATGACTGAAGAATTGCAACATTTACCCGGAGCTAACTCTGCAGATAGCACTTTTTTGGTTACTATATGATTCCATATGTGTTATTTCATAGTTTTGATGTCTTCACTATTATTCTACGATGTAGAAAATAGTACAAATAAAGAAAAAACATTCACAGAAAATATAAATGGGGGATTGGAAATGGTGCAGACAATTACATGTTTTTATATTTAATTATTTACCTAGGCAAGTCAGTTAAGAACAAATTCTTATTTTAATTATTTAACTAGGCAAGTCAGTTAAGAACAAATTCTTATTTTAATTATTTAACTAGGCAAGTCAGTTAAGAACAAATTCTTATTTTCAATGACGGCCTAGGAACAGTGGTTTAACTGCCTTGTTCAGGGGCAGAACGACAGATTCCTACCTTGCTAGCTCAGGGATTCGATCTTGCAACCTTTCGGTTACTTGTCCAACACTCTAACCACTAGGCTACCCTGCTGTCCCTACCCTGCCGCTCCACATTGAAGGAAGCCACAATCTATCTGCAACATTAAAGCTGATCTACCCCATAAAAAATAATACAATCTGAGTTCTAGGTAGTTCTGATGACCTCTGATCTCCTGTGGCGTGTGTTGAGCGCAAAGGCACAACACAGCTCCAGTCAATTTAATTTGTTTCTGGTCCTAATGGTGATGGATAGCATTGACAATACTTATTGAATATGCTTGTGTGAGATAGCAGGTCAACTACAGACACTGTGGATCAGGAAGCAAATAAAAAGGTGGGACCTTTGTACACATTTACCTTTGTTCTCCCAGTTCAGTCTTTCTATCTCCTTCTGTAGCTGGTCACGCTCCATAGTTGTAGTGTTCAGACTCTTCTTCAACTTGTCTATTTCAGTGGTTCTGGTATTTAGACTATTCTGTAGCTGGTCTCTCTCTTTAGTCAGGGTGTTGTAACTGGTCTGTAGCTGGTCTCTCTCTTTAGTCAGGGTGTTGTAACTGGTCTGTAGCTGGTCTCTTTCTGTGGTCCTGGTATTTAGACTACTCTGTAGCTGGTCTCTCTCTTTAGTCAGGGTGTTGTAACTGGTCTGTAGCTGGTCTCTTTCTGTGGTCCTGGTATTTAGACGATTCTGTAGCTGGTCTCTCTCTGTAGTCAGGGTGTTGTAACTGGTCTTTAGCTGGTCTCTCTCTTTAGTCGGGGTGTTGTAACTGGTCTGTAGCTGGTCTCTCTCTGTGGTCCTGGTAGTTAGACTATTCTGTAGCTGGTCTCGCTCTGAAGTTGCATCTGTAAAAGGGAAAAGTCAATCAAAATGTGTAACTGTCACAACATTGACAAAAATGTTTTAGTAAAAAACAATGTTCACTTACAGGAATCCCACAGGCCAATGATCACAGCCAGTAGAACAAACACTGCAGCAACTGTGGAGGGTCTCTTCCACCACTGAAAATGTTCTGAATAACAAGTTATTAAAGTCAGATCTTTGGTAATGTGTTTTACTGTATCAGTGTTTTATTTGAGCTGGATTCTGCAGGAACAGGATCCGGCAGCTCTCAGTTTTGGACTGATGGATTCCACAACCTATTTGGTCGGATCCGCTACCTCTCGTGGCATAGAAAATAATTGTTACTGTTTGCAATGAAAGAATTTGAATTAAAGAGCTCAAAGTTAATTTGAGTTTCATCCCTGTTAATTCTCCTGCCCCCTAAAATAAATGCAATGTAAAAACGTAGATTTCTATCCCGGGACTGATTTTCTGAGAATACTAAACTTTTCACAACTTTATTACTCATTACGCTGTTATTTCTAACCCAATATGGATGACAATACCTTCAAATTAAAGCTGACGAGTTGCACTTTAACCTCACAGTCATGATTTTAAATCCAAACTTTTGGAGTATTGAGCCATAAGAAGAAAACATGCTTCACTGTCCCAATAACTACGGAGGGCCTGTAGGTAGTGGTAAGGTAGAGACAGGTAGCCTCAATATTAACAGAGGGTACTGTAGGTAGGGGTAAGGTAGAGGCAGGTAGCCTCAATATTAACAGAGGGTACTGTAGGTAGGGTAGAGGCAGGTAGTCTCAATATTAACAGAGGGTACTGTAGGTAGGGGTAAGGTAGAGGCAGGTAGACTCAATATTAACAGAGGGTACTGTAGGTAGGGTAGAGGCAGGTAGTCTCAATATTAACAGAGGGTACTGTAGGTAGGGGTAAGGTAGAGACAGGTAGTCTCAATATTAACAGAGGGTACTGTAGGTAGGGTAGAGGCAGGTAGTCTCAATATTAACAGAGGGTACTGTATGTAGTGGTAAGGTTGAGGCTGGTAGCCTCAATATTAACAGAGGGTACTGTAGGTAGGGGTAAGGTTGAGGCTGGTAGCCTCAATATTAACAGAGGGTACTGTAGGTAGAGGTAAGGTAGAGGCAGGTAGCCTCAATATTAACAGAGGGTACTGTATGTAGGGGTAAGGTAGAGGCAGGTAGACTCAATATTAACAGAGGGTACTGTAGGTAGGGTAGAGGAAGGTAGTCTCAATATTAACAGAGGGTACTGTAGGTAGGGGTAAGGTAGAGGCAGGTAGACTCAATATTAACAGAGGGTACTGTAGGTAGGGTAGAGGCAGGTAGTCTCAATATTAACAGAGGGTACTGTATGTAGTGGTAAGGTTGAGGCTGGTAGCCTCAATATTAACAGAGGGTACTGTATGTAGGGGTAAGGTAGACTCAATATTAACAGAGGGTACTGTATGTAGTGGTAAGGTTGAGGCTGGTAGCCTCAATATTAACAGAGGGTACTGTAGGTAGGGGTAAGGTTGAGGCTGGTAGCCTCAATATTAACAGATGGTACTGTAGGTAGAGGTAAGGTAGAGGCAGGTAGCCTCAATATTAACAGAGGGTACTGTAGGTAGAGGTAAGGTAGAGGCTGGTAGCCTCAATATTAACAGAGGGTACTGTATGTAGGGGTAAGGTAGCCTCAATATTAACAGAGGGTACTGTAGGTAGAGGTAAGGTAGAGGCTGGTAGCCTCAATATTAACAGAGGGTACTGTATGTAGGGGTAAGGTAGCCTCAATATTAACAGAGGGTACTGTATGTAGGGGTAAGGTAGAGGCTGTAGCCTCAATATTAACAGAGGGTACTGTATGTAGGGGTAAGGTAGCCTCAATATTAACAGAGGGTACTGTAGGTAGGGGTAAGGTAGAGGCAGGTAGCCTCAATATTAACAGAGGGTACTGTAGGTAGAGGTAAGGTAGAGGCTGGTAGCCTCAATATTAACAGAGGGTACTGTATGTAGGGGTAAGGTAGCCTCAATATTAACAGAGGGTACTGTATGTAGGGGTAAGGTAGAGGCTGGTAGTCTCAATATTAACAGAGGGTACTGTAGGTAGGGGTAAGGTAGAGGCTGGTAGTCTCAATATTAACAGAGGGTACTGTAGGTAGGGGTAAGGTTGAGGCTGGTAGCCTCAATATTAACAGAGGGTACTGTAGTTAGAGGTAAGGTAGAGGCAGGTAGCCTTGAGGTTACAGTGTGGGGCCAGTAACCAAACGGTTGCTGGTTTAAATACCGGAGCAGACAAGGTGAAAAATCTGTTGTTGTGCCCTTCAACAAGGCACTTCATCCTAATTGCTCCGGGAGCGCTGTACGTTGGAGACATTGTGATCATTGTCACGAAGTCCCACTGGCGTTAGAAATGTAATTCCTTCGACCTCATGGCACCTGAGCTCAATTTCGAGTCTCATAGCAAAGGATCTGAATACTTATGTAAATAAGGTATCTTTTTTATATATTTGCAACAATTTCTAAAGCTGTTTTCACTTCGTCATTATTGGGTATTGTGTGTAGATTGACGAGGAAAACACATTTGTTCCATTTTAGAATAAGGTTGTAACAGAACAAAATGTGGGAAAAGTCAAGGTGTCTGAATATTTTCTGAATTCATTATAAATCCTCTCCACAATAACAAGAGTTTTACACTGTAGTGCTGATAAAGTTAAAGCAAGCAGAGGCAGATCAACTCCTTGACATAATGACTCACAGGAACAGAAACAAGCATGAACATCACATTCATTACTTTAATAAAAGTTTAATCAACTTTAACACCAGGCACAATACTTAAGTATGGTACTTCCTTACCTGTGGTGAGGGTTGTGGACACCAGTTGACTTTGCTTTCCATCTTCCATCACAGTGCAGACAGTGACAGAGTACTGAGTAGCAGGTTGCAGGTCAGAGAGAGTGATGCTGTGTGAAGATGTGGTAGTGATGTGTGGTTCTGTCCCTGGACAGGTGTAGGAGATCTGGTAATGATGTTGGGTTTGGTCCAATCCTGGTGGCTGGTTCCAGCTAACAGCAGCTGATGTGGTGTCCACTGAGTCAACAGTCAGCTGGTCTGGAGCAGGAAGTACTAAGGGGAAATAGATTATTGTCAGGGCTACAGTTTAACTCCAGAAATATACTACAGGAGGGAAAGTAGAATAGTAGAATAGTAGCTTAAAGTAGAAAAGGTCAGCTTGCAAATCCTTTTGATATTTATTTTTTTATTTCACCTTTATTTAACCAGGTCGGCCGGTTGAGAACAAGTTCTCATTTACAACTGTGACCTGGCCAAGATAAAGCAGAGCAGTAAGACAAAAACAACATAGAGTTACACATGGAGTAAACAAACATACAGTCAATAACACAATAGAACAATCTGTATACAGTGTGTGCAAATGAAGTAAGGAGGTAAGGCAATAAATAGGCCAATAGTGGCAAAGTAATTACAAATGAGCAATTAACACAGGAGTGATAGATGTGCAGAAGAGGATGTGCACGTAGAAATACAAAAACAGATATTGGATGAGGTAGGTAGTTGGTTGGATGGGCTATTTACAGATGGGCTGTGTACAGCTGCAGCCATCGATAAGCTGCTCTGACAGCTGACGCTTAAAGTCAGTGAGGGAGATATAACTTCAGTCATTTTTGCAATTCGTTCCAGTCATTGGCAGCAGAGAACTGGAAGGCAAGGCAGCAAAAATAGGTGTTGGTTTTGGGGGTGATCAGTGAAATACACCTGCTGAAGCGTGTGCTATGGGTGGGTGTTGCTATGGTGACCAGTGAAATACACCTGCTGAAGCGTGTGCTAGGGGTGGGTGTTGCTATGGTGACCAGCGAGCTGAGATAAGGCGGAGCTTTACCTAGCAAAGAGTTATAGATGACCTGGAGCCAGTGGGTTTGGCGACGAATATGTTGCGAAGACCAGCCAACGAGAGCATACAGGTCACAGTGGTGGGGAGTATATGGGGCTTTAGTGACAAAACGGATGGCGCTGTGATAGACTGCATCCAATTTGCTGAGTAGAGTGTTGGAGGCTATTTTGTAAATGACATCGTGGAAGTCAAGGATCGGTAGGACCGTCAGTTTTATGAGGGTAATGGGAAGGGAAGAAATAAACTAAAACAGAAGTCACAACAGAGGTTATATATGCATTTATCAACTTCACTGCTACATTGTTGTCACCATGGCAACAAAGCAAAAAACACTGCAGTTCTAAATCCTCTCCGCAATAGTGTTTAACACTGCACTACTGATAAAGTTATAGTAAGCAAAGGCAGATCAACTCCTTGACATAATGACTCACACTAATCGAAGAAAGCAAGAATTCAGACACTATAAAAAACTTGTATTAATTTAGCACCAAACTGCATGTTGAGATCTGGGGAATTCACCATCATATATTTCTCATCAGGAAGGATACTGGACCTTAACATCCCATGCTGACACATCCATTATGATTAGTTCATAGTTATTTTGATAACTAGTTAAGGTTCGATAAATATTATGTCTGGTGACAAACTTGACTTATTTGACTTCCTTACTTGTGGTGAAGGTTGTTGACACCAGTTCACTTTGCTTTCCATTTCCCAGCACAGTGCAGACAGTGACAGAGTATTCAGTCGCAGGTTTCAGGTCAGAGAGAGTGATGCTGGGTGAAGACGTGGTGGTGATGTGTGGTTCTGTCCCTGGACAGTGGTAGGAGATCTGGTACTGATGTTGGGTTTGGTCCAATCCTGGTGGCTGGCTCCAGCTAACAGCAGCTGATGTGGTGTCCACTGAGTCAACAGTCAGCTGGTCTGGAGCAGGAAGTACTAAGAGAAAATACATTATTATCAGTGTTATCGTTTAACTCCAGAAATAGACTACAATAGGAAAAGTAGAAGAGTAGTTTAAAAAATAGGAAAAGCCAGTTTGCAATTCCTTTTGATATGGGAAGAAATAAGCTGAAGCAGAAGTCACAACAGAAGCTGATTTGTAACAAAAATTAAGTGTTTCTGCTATTCCGGCACCATTTCTTCCGGCGCCGTCCCACGCCTGGACTTCTTGACGGGCTGTCCCCAGGTGGTGAGGGTAGGTAGCAACACATCTGCCACACTGATCCTCAACACTGGAGCCCCCTCCTGTACTCCCTGTTCACCCGCGACTGCATGGCCAGGCACGTCACCAACAGCATCATTAAGTTTGCAGATGAAAGATAAAAAATGTCTAATCTATTGTTTACCTAATATTTATTTTTTACTTAAAAATGTCACTGTTGGTTAAGGGCTTGTAAGTAAGCATTTCACTGTTGTATTCGGCACACGTGACAAATAAACTGATTTGATTTATATTCATTAATTCATATAAATTAAAAAGAATGCTGTGATTATAAATACTCTCCACAATAACAAGTGTTTTACGCTGTACTTTGGATAAAGTTAAAGCAAGCAGATCAACTCCTTGAAATAATGACTCACAGTGGTGTAACGTACTTACATAAAAAATACTTGAAAGTACTAATAAAAATACTTGAAAGTACTAATAAAATTACTTGAAAGTACTACTTAAGTAGTTAAGGTATCTGTACTTTACTATTTATGTTTGACTACTTTTACTTCACTACATCCCTTAAGAAAATAACATACTTTTTTACTCCAGACATTTTCCCTGATACACAAAAGTACTCGTTACATTTCGAATACTTAGAAGGACAGGAAAATATTGTAATTCACACACTTATCTAGTGATCATCCCTACTGCCTCTGATCTGGCGGACACCCTAAACTCAAATGATGTCTGAGTGTTGGAGTGTACCCCTGGCTATCTGTAAAAAAATCAAAATGGTTCCATCTGAAATTATTTATACTTTTACGTTTGAGTATCTTTAAAACCAAATACTTTTAGACTTTACTCAAGTAGTATTTTACTGCGTGACTTTCACCTTTACTCGAGTCATTTTCTATTATCTTTACTTTTACTCAAGTATGACAAATGGTTACTTTTTCAACCTGTCACGACTCCCACCGAAGGGCGGTGCTCGGTGGTCGTCGTCACCGGTCTACTAGCCGCCACCGATCCCTTTTTCCTTTTCTGTTAGTTTGGTCTTATTAGTTGCACCTGTTCCTTTCTGTGTTTCTTGATGTTTGTCTATTTAAGCCTGTTAGGCCCGCCTAGGTTTGTGCGGGATTGCTATGCTGTTAGTTTGTGGATGTTCCTTTGTGTTTTGTTTCTACAGACAGTTTTGGGTCCTGTGTATGGTCCTGTGTATGGTCCTGTGTATGGGCCTGTGTATGGGCTTGTGTATGGTCCTGTGTATGGTCCTGTGTATGGGCCTGTGTATGGGCCTGTGTATGGTCCTGTGTATGGTCCTGTGTATGGTCCTGTGTATGGTTCTGTGTATGGGCCTGTGTATGGTTCTGTGTATGGTCCTGTGTATGGTCCTGTGTATGGTCCTGTGTATGGTCCTGTGTATGGTCCTGTGTATGGGCCTGTGTATGGGCCTGTGTATGGGCCTGTGTATGGGCATGTGTATGGTCCTGTGTATGGGCCGGTCAGTTAATGTACCTTGTGTTTTTGCCGTGACCGTTTTTTCCCGGTAATAAAAAATACACATTTATTCAAACCCTCTGCTCTCTGCACCTGACTCCAAACCCACTGTTCTTGAAAGACTCTGACACCACCACTGATGACTCACAGAAATGGAATAAAGCATGAACTCAGATATTATAAACATTCATTGTTTTCAGCACCAAACTGCATTTTGAGGTCTGGGGAATTCACATATAGTCATTTTAATAACCAGAACTAATACTTAAGTAGGGTAGTTAGTTACCTGTGGTGAGGGTTGTTGACACCAGTTGACTTTGCTTTCCCTTTTCCAGCACAGTGCAGACAGTGACAGAGTATTCAGTAGCAGGTTGCAGGTCAGAGAGAGTGATGCTGTGTGAAGATGTGGTAGTGATGTGTGGTTCTGTCCCTGAACAGCGATAGGAGATCTGGTAATGATGTCGGGTTTGGTCCAATTCTGCTGGCTGGCTCCAGCTAACAGCAGCTGATGTGATGTCCACTGAATCAACAGTCAGCTGGTCTGGAGCAGGAAGTACTAAGGGAAAATAAATACATTATTGTCAGGGTTACAGTTTAACTCCAGATATACACTGAGTGTACAAAACATCAAGGATACCTGCTCTTTTCATGACAGACTGACCAGGTGAATCCACATTAAAGTTATGATCCCTTATTAATGTCACTTGTTAAATCCACTTCAATCAGTGTAGATGAAGGAGAGGAGACAGGTTAAAAAAGGAGACAGGTTAAAGAAGGAGACAGGTTAAAGAAGGAGACAGGTTAAAGAAGGATTTTGTGTGTGTGCCATTCAGAGGGTGATTGGGCAAGACAGAAATATTTAAGTGCCTTTGAACGGGGTATGGTATGTGCCAAGAGCATAAGTTTGGGTCAAGAACTGCAACGCTGCTGGGTTTTTCACGCTCAACAGTTTCCCGTGTGTATCAAGAATGTTCCACCACCCAAAGGACATCCAGCCAACTTGACAACTGTGGAAAGAATTGGAGTCAACATGGGCCAGAATCCCTGTAGAACGCTTTCAACACCTAGTAGAGTCCATGCCCTGATGGATTGAGGCTGTTCTGGGGGCAAAATGTGTTGTACACTCAAATGTAATTAAATGTTTAACAGATGTCCCACTTAACATTTCTCAAAAGTTAAATAATCTGAAAAATGTAAAAGTGTAAAAAATTAAAGTCCTCCAGCTTTCAATAAAGAGATACATAACTTCCTCTCAGATAATGTCTGAACTATGCCTCTTTCAGCCTCCACAAAAGGCCAACATCTCTTGATTAGGCTGCTAGGTGTTGCACTAAGGATTGCCATAATGTTTTAAGAAGATGTTTTACCTAGAGCTGTGGAGGTCATGACATTTAGTCAGCTGTTTATTGTCATGCAATAGACAGCCGGTCTCATGGCAATTGACCGTGAATTCGTGAATTATTTACAAGGTTTAATGTTTGATTCGATACATTAAATAATTAATGAATAATTTGCCAGTAAGAAACTGCTAGCCATGGGCTGTTAACAGCTGACCACTGCTAACTGGCAAGCACAAAAACAGTGAAGTTCGGGAGTACAGACCCCAAGAAATCAGCTGCCGAAAATGCACAGTCAAAGAAGAGAATATTCTGTCAAGGAAGTTATTTTTTTATTTGAAATAAAGGCATACTAAGACAAAATACATGTGACGGGTAAATTATAACACATTAGTATATTTATTAAAATGCTGGAAGTGAATGCTGGAATTAAACAATTAACTATGCAAATGAGCAAAAGGTGTGTGCATAAAGGAAATAGACGGCTGGCTCAAATAGAAGCCTGGCTCTGATATTTGCCTGTTGTGTCCAGGGATTTATGCAAATAAACCCCTGGGATATTAATTTCACTTTTATGGTAAACACGTTTAACATCTCCAGGCCTCAACACCTACAAGCCGCTGATACGTGCCATTGAAACATCTACATTTTTGTAAGTGTAATAAATAATTTAATGTACACAATCACAAATCAATGATGTATTTTAGGCAGGACTAAATAAACATAATATGAAGAAAATGTATTTCAGAAGAACAGAAGAGTTCTACTGTATATTATCTGGCTATGCGCCATGCCATAGCATGTAGACTTGTTCATTTAGCAGACAAGATACGCTTAAGTCCCGTGCGATTCTTTTATATAATTTTATCGTAAGAAGAATACATAATCATTATTTTAATTCAGTTTTACTTTTGGGGGGCTTGGGCTCATATAGGCCTATACGTAAAATCTTATGCTCATGTGTGTTTTGAATGAATTATCACCTTAGAGAGGGCTGTTCATTTCGTTGTGTTGCGCTTTGAAACTACATCCACAATTACCATGTTTTCCATTCAGTTTCAACCTGTTATTGAACTTCTTTCTTCAAATTGCTCATCACAGTGAGGTGAGTTTTAAAAGCATACTGTTTAAGTGTTTGATGTGATTTTCGATTGCATTGACGTCAGAGGGACAATAGAACCCTGAGTACCAAGCCATTAGGACCTGCTGGTAGTTTGCAAGTTGGGTACTACCAAAGCATGTCCAGAGTGCAAAAAATAGATGACCTTAACTCAGTAGTCATGTGGAATATTACTGAGGTCATGACCCATGACTGCCGGTAATATGTGACTGACCGGCTCGATTCGGTCTTATGCAGCAAAATAAATTGTGTTTTTTCACATTGGATAAAAGTAGAGACTCAGAGCTACAAAGTTGTATAACTTACACTACATAAACTTGTAACCTCACTTTTGAGAAAATGGTCTTTGAATACTCTTTGTCTACTCCCATTCAGCATCGTTCACCCCCTGTTAAGCTTTAGCCCCACCCATCTCTTTAGGGATTCACATGTGAGGCCATGTGCTAACCATTTCAAGACTAAAAGCTGGTTTATACTACGGTGTGTTCATAAATTTTATCTAGAGTGCCAGAGTGTGCTCTGGGTGTTCGTAAACTCAGAGCGTTGCCAGAATGTCCGTTTGTAAATTCAGAGCGCACACTGGAAGCTATGGCCCTAAAGTAGGATTGATCCGAGCGTTCTGACGTAACAGCAGCAGTCAAGCACCCAAGCTAACTGGCTAACGTTGGCTAGTTTAGGAGCTACATCCAGATATTAATGAGAGACCAGACTGTGACCATTTCACTCGCCCTAGCAGAGCTGGTTAGGTTGTTTTTATGTTATCCAGAACATTGGTGACTGTAACTGTGCTGCTGGTAACAATTTAATTATGTTTAAATGACCAACGTTTACTGACACATTCAACAAGTGTAGAGCGTTCGTAAATTGGTCAGTTATTCTGCCCTCTGGCACACAGACGAGAGTGCTCTGAAATCGGAGTAGACAGCTAGAGGGAATTTGCCAGCTACATCTATCAACAGTTGTCGCAGTGACATGAACATTCTACTTAAATGGTTACTTGCATAGTGGAGTCTTTCGTATCGAAGACTTGTAGCTAGCTAAAGAATGAACCATAACCCCAACGCATGACGTTACTACCCTGCATGAATCTGCAGATAGCCAACCAACCAGGTTCATAACTAGCTATAACCAGCAAAGGCTCTGATATACGAATATTATAAATATATTATTAGCTAGCTAAAAGTACAATAACTCGAAATGAAAACGACTGACAAAATTAGAAACGTGTACTATATGAGAATGTAGCTGTATACTTGGATGGACACTTCTAACTCTTGGTATAGATTTAACCATTTCATGGTCCCTGCAACATCACTCTACTTTTCCACCGGTAACGTTCTAGTCATTTTATTAAATGTTTATAACCTTCCAGATGGAAAAGTAGAATAAATCCAGGGCTTTTGATATGGGAAGAAATAAGCTAGAAACAGAACAGAAGCAACAAAATGTATATTTGTAATGTAACAATTGTTGTAATTGTTTATTTTTTATTTGTTTAACTAGGCAACTTAGTTAAAAACATTCTTATTTACAATGGCGGCCTACTAAAAAGCAAACACCTCCTGCGGGAGAGACACCACAACACTACATAAAGAGAGACAACACTACATAAAGAGAGAGACCTAAGACAACATAGCAAAGCAGCAACACATGGCAACACAGAATGGTAACAATACAACATGGTACAAACATTATTGGGCACAGACAACAGCACAAAGGGCACGGTAGACACAACAATACATCACAGAAATCAGCCACAACTGTCAGGAAGAGTGTCCATGACTGAGTCTTTGATTGAAGATACCAGTTTGAGTGTTTGTTGCAGCTCATTCCAGTCGCTAGCTGCAGCGAACTGAAAATAGGAGTGACCCAGGGATGTGTGTGCTTTGGAGACATTTAACAGAATGTGACTGGCAGAACAGGTGTTGTATGTGGAAGATGAGGGCTGCAGTAGATATCTCAGCTAGGGAGGGGGGGGAAGTAAGGTCTAAGAGGGTTTTATAAATAAGCATTGAGACAGGTATACAGAGATGATATAGAGTATAGAGTGCAGTGATGTGTCCTGTAAGGAGTATTGGTGGCAAATCTGATGGCCGAATGTTAGAGCATATCTAGCCGCTCGAGACCACCCTTGCCTGCCGATCTATAAATGATGTCTCCGTAATCTAGCATGGGTAGGATGGTCATCTGAATCAGGGTTAGTTTGGCAGCTAGGGTGAAAGAGGAGCGATTACGACAGAGGAAACTAAGTCTAGATTTAACCAAGTCTAGATTTAACTTTAGCCTGCAGCTTTGATATGTGCTGAGAGAAGGACAGTATACCAGCTAGCCATACTCCTAAGGACTTGTATGAGGTGACTACTACCTCTGAGGGTTTAGAGCTTGACACCTGTGGGGAGAGGGGCATTCTTCTTATCAAACCACATTTGTTTTGGAGATGTTCAGAACAAGGTTAAGGGTAGAGAAAGCTGTTCTGACTTTATACACTGCACTCTTTGAGAGAGGTAGTTAGCAAACCAGGCCAAAGACCCCTCAGAGACACCAGGCCAAAGACCCCTCAGAGACACCAGGCCAAAGACCCCTCAGAGACACCAGGCCAAAGACCCCTCAGAGACACCAGGCCAAAGACCCCTCAGAGACACCAGTACTCCTTAGCCGGCCCACAAGAATGGAATGGTCTACCGTATCAAAAGCTTTGGCCAAGTCAAAAAAGATGGCTGCACAACATTGCTTAGAATCAAGGGCGTGATGGTGACATCATTAAGGTTGCAGTGACACATCTATAACCTGAGCGGAAAGCAGATTGCATACCAGAGGATACCACAGACATCAAGAAAGTCAGTCAGCTGATTATTGACAAGTTTTTCCAACACTTCTGATAAACAGCACAAAATGGAAATAGGCCTATAACAGTTAGGATCAGCTTGATCTCCTTTAAATAAAGGACTAAGCGTGGCTGCCTTCCAAGCAATGGGAACCTCCCCAGAAAGGAGCGACTGGATAAAAGGTTGGAGAGAGGCTTTAGTGGTAAAGAGATGATGAGCTGTAATTAGGGGAAGATCTCTTACTAGTGCAGACTGTTGTAGAGACAGGTTCACTCTGTTCCCCATTGCTCAGCACAGTTGCAACACTAACAGTGTACTCGGTGCCAGGCTGCAGGTTTGAGAAGGTTTTGTGGCAGTCGTCAGTAACGGCTGTGAGGGGGTCTGTTCCTGGGATGCAGTTGGATATGAAGAAGCGCTGTGGGACTTTCTCCATCCCTTCAGCCTTGGACCAGTGGAGAGTGAAGGAGGTCTCTTCCAAGTGGTCTATCTTTAAATCTCTGGGTGGGACCACTGGAACAAAATCCAAGATTAGTTTAGAATAGAGAATGTGCTGTTTTTGACAGAGACCAAAAATGTCTCTAGTAATGAATGACTGATGTAGTCTGGATAAAAACACAAGTTAGCCTACTGTACCTGTGGATAGGGATGCTGAGACCTACTGTACCTGTGGATAGGGATGCTGAGACCTACTGTACCTGTGGATAGGGATGCTGAGACCTACTGTACTTGTGGATAGGGATGCTGAGACCTACTGTACTTGTGGATAGGGATGCTGAGACCTACTGTACCTGGATAGGGATGCTGAGGCCTACTGTACCTGTGGATAGGGATGCTGAGGCCTACTGTACCTGTGGATAGGGATGCTGAGGCCTAATGTAACTGTGGATAGGGATGCTGAGGCCTACTGTACCTGTGGATAGGGATGCTGAGATCCACTGTACCTGTGGATAGGGATGCTGAGATCCATCTGCTTTGTCTTCCATCTTCTCCCTCTGTTGCCATGTTGAACTGGTACTTTCATCAGGTTTGAGACTGCTTATTTTAAGATGATGCCCACCTTTCACTCTTGTTGAGCTTGTTTCACCGTCACACCCCCAGGTCACTGAATGTCTGTGGTCCTGTCAGCCACTGAGGACAACTACAGCTCAGAGAAACAAATACTTCTGTCAAATATTGATGTCAGCAGCAGGACATGGATTCACCAGGAGGGGGCAGCACTGGTGATGGAATAATGAGAGAGAGAGAGAAAAACAGACTTTATTGACAGTAAAATTACAAAAACAAGTGTATTATTCATCCCAGCAGTTAACACATGTTAAAAACAACTACATCCACTGAAGATAAGTGTTCAAAACACAAAATATTCCCCTTAAAGAGCCATATTTTTGTTTTTAAGGACACCGGACCTCATATTTAAAGACTTTTGGAATCCACATTTAAACTAACAAGAAGTTATATTTTCTGGGGGCAGAAAACACACCGCGTTGTAGAAATGACCCAGGCTTAGGTTGGACACCAATCTGCCTGAACCTGGTCATGGCTAGACGGGATACAGTTGATGTCTGATTGACGTCAGACGTTGATTTCTTTTTGCATTTAAGTTAACCCTAACCCTTTTCCTAACCTTAACCCGATTATCCTAACCTACTATGTTAATTGTCCTAACTTGCTGCATAATTTCTCCTAATCAACCTGCTACGAAAAGTAAATCCTGAGCTGCGTTTGAATATCCCATACAGGCTATTCCCAAACTGGGATACGGGCAATGCTGTCGGGGGTATGCCAAATAAAAATGTGTTTTACATTTTCAAACTGTCCATTTAGATTCTCCAATAGGGCTGTACATTAGGGTGGTGTTTTTCCCCTCGCCTGAATAGCTTCGGTTCACTGCCAAAAATAAAATGAAACCATCTAGTGTTCAGCGAAATAACACAATGTCAAATAAATGTAGCCTAGTGAAATAATGAACATTCAATTACATTAACCGTTACTCTCTCGCGGGAATTCCACTAACAGTCCATTGCCAAACTATTGTGGAGGACTTAGCCACATCCGCAGCAGCAGGAATAATTGTGACAATGCTGGGGGAAAAGGCCCAAAAAACGATACAATGTCTTCATCAAACACTGTTTCACGACACATCAGTGACATGGAGATGTTTTTAAACAATTACTGCTTCACATACAAGCCAGTGAACTCTATGCGTTACAGCTGGATGAGTCAACAGACGTGGCGGGTCTGGCACAGCTCCTGGTAAATGTCTGTTACGTTTATGGGGGGTCAATTAAGGAAGACATCCTCTTCTGCAAACCACTGGAAACCAGGACAACATGAGAGGATATTTTTAAAGTACTGGGCAGCTTTGTGAGTTTCTCACACGACTGGCCTATCTGGATGATATATTTTTTGTACAATTTGATGAACAAATAAGGTTTTATATGTAAGATGGCTAAATACAGAGCAAAATTATTTATTATTATTTGTTCCCTGGTCATGTAAGAGCACTTTGTCACTTCCCACAAGCCAGGTTGTGACAAAAACTCACACTCATTTTTATGCTTAATAAATGTATCATAGAGTGTGTGTGGCAGGCTTACAATGATGGCAAAAACAAAATTTGAGAGTGCACTGACCCTGGTGCTAGAGGGGGTAGAGCTGGAGGTTGAATGTTTGAAGGGCTATAAAAAGTTTGGGAACCAGTGCCGCATACTAACATACTGTATAATACTTACCTAGGGTGTGTTCGTAAATTTAATCTGGAGTGCCAAATTTCGGTCCGGGCGACAGTAAATTCAGAGCGTTGTCAGATTGCCCATTTGTAAATTCAGAGCGTTTCGCTCCCGGAGAGTTCAGAGCGCACACTGGACGCTCCGGCCAGGGAGTAGTAGGGTTGATCAAAGCGTTCTGGCCTCACAACGGCAGTCAAGCTCCCAAGCTAACTGACTAACGTTGGCTAGCTTGCTACAGTAGCTACTCCCAGACACAAATGAGAGAACACCTCACTCTGGCCATTTTATTCACTCTAGCTGAGCTGGTTAGGCTGTTTTCATGTTATCCAACTCATTGGTGACTGTAGCTGTGCTGCTGGCAACAACTTAATAACGCCTTTTCGCCTAGGATTACTTACACCGGTCATATTCAAGGGGTGTTCAGCCTTCGTAAATTCATCAGTTATTCTGCGCTCAGGCACACTCAGAGGAGAGGGCTCTGAAATCAGAGTAGATAGCCAGAGCGAATTTACAAACACACCCGAATTAACAATGTCTATTGAGAATGTGCAAAGACTATAGCACTTAACTTAGCATGATGTGAGTAATCAAGCCAATGAATGTTGGGTAGTTAGATAGCATATAGGGGTGGGTATAGTTTGTGGAACGTTCCAACAGGAATCTGTTCCAAAAACTTAGCAAATAACAAGGTTGCCAACAAACAACGCATATAAAGTTTTATAGCGGCAAAATAAAATACCGGGTGGGGACTGGGCTATTTCATTAAGTTTTTCACTCACCATGTTTATTCTGAAAAAAATATTTCCTCACTCTGGTAGCCTGTGGACAAACATAAAGAATAAGCTACGTGGTGAGTTGATGCCTATTCGCCAGCTAATTAGCTACGTGAATTGACCATGCTACTTTGAACATGTTGCTTGTTGACAACCGTGTACTTAAAGTCTTTGGAACAGATTCCTGTTGGAACGTTCCACAAATTATACCAACCCTGCCGTTATTGTAAATAAGAATTTGTTCTTAACTAACTTGTCTAGTTAAATAACGGCTAAATAACAAATAAATACATTTGTAGCCAACAAACGTTAGGTATCTACTAACGTACTGCTGTAATGATATGCTATGTGGTTCGTAAGGATAGTGTAGCTAACAAAATTTCAGCCAACGTGTAACTTATTTCAAAAGTCACTACATTGTTCAACAGTTTCTTAAAACATGTCATTAATAAAAACAATGAATTTGTATCCTTAGTCGCCTGACTTCGGCTACATATTTTTCCTTCAAATCTGATGGGTATTCGGACACTACAAATGTAATAGAACTCAATAAGGCCTATAGAGCACTCAATGACATGACCGCCTATCAAAGTTAGCAAGAAATACACTAACACTATCGCTTATTGTTTCTTTCAACATAAGCATGTATTATTTTAGGATAAATATAATATATCGGCTTAACAAAACACATCTCAGCGTCTGATCGCGTGTAAAAGAGAAAACCTTTTGTAGACTTTGTGGCCACACCGCCATAGTGGGCCTAGTTGGGTGTTTGTGTTTTTACCTGACGTTTATTAGAAAGATGTTGAAAATCGGGCTATTATCTTCACGTTTCTTTGGGATAAATAAAAATGGACTCCTATAGAATGTTACACCTGACTTATATAATAGAAATATTATTAACCTACCATTTATCCCGCTGTCGAGAAGCCTCAGGTAGAGCTACATAAAATAGTTGTCAAATGTACCTTCTTCTTTGTCTTAATGGCATTCGCAACAATTATATGTGCATTCCGCCACCTACTGTACAGGTGGATAATAATAATATTTTTTTAACAGGTATCCCTACACTGGCTCAGAAGGATCATGTGATTGCGGGACATTTCCAGGCGAGAGTAGTCCTTGCACTGCAAGGAGACCCAAAAACGTATCGGCTGCGGATATAATGATGTCCAGCTTCTTGGACACTTGTGGAGGACATTTAATAACAGTGGCGATACATTCTACAAAATCCACCTTTTTCACAATACTTTATCCAGATCACTTGATTGAAGTATAACATTTGCAACTGGTTGTGGTGCATCTTCTTCAGAACTGTGGCCTCTTGCCCTTTCAATGTTCTTCACCACCACCACAAAATAGATTTGCTTGACACCTCAACTCTTTCACCCTTAACATTGTTATCCAAAAAAGCGTATTCCAACAAGGAACGATTCATCAGACTCGTTTTCCACAACAATCTTAGCACTTTTTGTTCCATTCTTGGACTGTTGTCAACTCAACTGTCTCGTTAACTGTAACCGACGCACTTTCAGCTTCAAACGACTCTTTAAAAAACAGTTCTACGTTTTCTAAGAGCCAGAGTATGTAGTTCTGATAATTGTCATTTTTCTGGTGTCAAATAAATTAAAAACATCTGGAAATAACAACGCATCTGATAAATCTTGGCATACGCCGCAAGCTTTATTTAAAATATTTATTCTACATTCAAATGGTTCACCAAGTTGAAATGTCTTCAGCTCGTGGTTAAATACTGTTAACATACCAACAAACATAGACCAGAAAATGTACAGTATTCCTATTCTCTTTTTTGTCATCCCTGCGACAGTTGTAATCACTCCTTTGTTCCTCCAGGTAAAAGCAGAGGTCTTTGTGGAGCTGATGGTCCTAAAACGTTGTCAGAAAGCAGACATGACGAGAGTGAAGGAGCTCAGGGATGAGTTCAGAGGTACAGAGACCCAGTGTGAATTATATTCAATGCGTTTATGATATGAAGAGATTGGTTTTGTGTGTATCTGAAGAGCACAAAGATTAAATGCCAGAACGTATTTTCTCTCAACCTGCTCTTTCTACACCTCTCTCTCTCGCTCCTCGCTCTCTCGCCTCTTCGCTCTCTCGCCTCTCTCGCTCTCCTTTTGCTTTCCATTTCCTCTCTATGTGTTCATACTTATTGTAGTTTATTTGGGAGAAATCACCACAATTAGAAATAATGTTCATTCAATGAGTTGTATTTATTTTTTATGTGTTAATTAATTTTTCTATAAACAATTATTTTAAAAAGTATTTAATGATGAAGTGTTACATATTTATTCATTAAACTGAGATATGTTGCATCCATTTTTATACAATTAAAGAATGCAGAGATTTAAAAAAAATAATCAGAAGTCATTCTTTACATTGTTCATCTTTAACAAAGATGCAATACACTTTTCTCTCCTGTACTGAAAAGTTGTGTCATTATGTTTATATGAATGAGTCCTATCAGCAATAATCAGTATATGATAACAGTGCTATAATCCCAAACACAGTAGTTCACATTTAGTTGTATTACAGCCTGAATTCAAAATGAATTATGTTTTACAAATCTACACACAATATCCTATAATGACGAAGTGAAAACATGTTTTTAGAAATGTTTGCCAACTTATTGAAAATGAAATACAGAAATATCTCATTTACATACGTTTTCAGCCCCCTGAGTGTTAAAATCACCTTTGGCAGCAATTACATCTGTGAGTATTACTGAGTAAGTCTCTAAGATCTTTGCACACCTGGATTGTACAATAGTTGCACCTTATTATTTTTTTAATTCTTCAAGCTCTGTTAAGTTGGTTGTTGATCATTGCTGGACAGCCATTTTCAAGTCTTCCCATATATTTAAGTCAAAAATGTAACTAGGCCACCCGGGAACATTTAATGTCATCTTGGTAACAATTACAGTGTATATTTGACCTTGTGTTTTAGGTTATTGCTGAAAGGTGAATTTGTCTACTGATGTCTGTAGGATAGCAGACTCAACCAGGTTTTCATCTAGGATTTCACCTGTGCTTAAAGCTGCATTCCATTTACTTTTATCCTTATTCTTTTACAATGAGAAGGATACCCATAGCATGATGCAGCCACCACCAGGCTTGACAATATGAAGAGGGATATACAGTTATGTGTTGTAATGGATTTGCCACAAACATAATGCTTTGTACTTGTACTTTCTATTTAATTTCTTTGACACATTTTTTGCAGTTTTACTTTAGTGCCTTATTGCAAACAGAATGCATGTTTTGGAATATTTTGTATTCAGTACAGGCTTCCTTCTTTTGACTCTGTCATTTAGGTTAGTATTGTGGAGTAACTACAATGTTGTTGATCCATCCTCAGTTTTCTCCTATCACAGCAATTCAACTCTGTAATGGTTTTAAATTCACATTTGGCATCATGGTAAAATCACTGAATGGTTTCCTTCCTCTCTGGCAACTGAGTTAGGAAATTACGCCTGTATTGTAGTGACTGGGTGTATTGATACACTATCCAAAGTATCCTTAATAACTTCACCCGACCTCAACCCAGTTGAGATGGTTTGGGATGAGTTGGACCGCAAGGTGAAGGAAAAGTAGCCAACACAAGTGCTCAGCATATATTGGAACTCCTTCGAGACTCTTGGAAAAGCATTCCTTGAGATACAGTGCCCTTTTTAATTATTGGGACAGTGAATCATTTTTTATTCTTTTGACTCTTTATTCTAAAAGTTTGCATTTGAAATCAAACAATGTCACCTTTAATTTGAGGGTATTTTCATCCATTTAGGAATGACAGCACTTTTTGTGCATAGTCCCCCATTTTCTAGCTAGAACACCTAGGGCTCTATTTTAACAAACCTTAAGCGATGGGAAACCTAAGCTCAGGTGGTAGCGCTACACTGTAGGTTCAGGGGTCAGAAATACTTTGGCTATTTTCACTATTTCTAATCAAACAAAATGACATGGGGAAAAACATAACCATATAGCATTTTTCAGGGAGATTTTCTGAATAACAGCCCTAAAAGAAAGGCCTTATATACTGGATGTAGTATATTGTCATAAATAATACAAACTGTACGGCTAATAAGGATTGTGAGTGCTTTTATCGGTGACTTTCAACGTGGCCATGTGCAATGCCAAGCATTGGGTGGAGTGATGTACAGCTTGCTGACATTGGACTCTGGAGCAGTGGAAACGCGTTCTCTGGAGTGATGAATCACGCTTCACCTTCTGGCATTCTGATGGACAAATCTGAGTTTGGGGGATGACAGGAGAACGCTACCTGCCTCAATGCATAGTGCCAACTGTAAAGTTTGGTGGAGGAGGAACAATTTTCTTTGCTGTTTGAGCATGACAATGCCCCCGGGCACAAAGCGAGGTCAATGCGGAAATTGGTTGTTGAAATCTGTGTGGAAGAAATTGACTGGCCTGCACAGAGCCCTGACCTCAACCCCATCAAACACCTTTGGAATGAATTGGAACGCCAACTGCAAGCCAGGCCTAATCGCCCAACATCAGTGACCGACATCACAAATGATCCTGTGGCTGAATGGAAGCAAGTCCCTGCTGCAATGTTCCAACATCTAGTGGAAAGCTTGGTAGCTTAGTAGCTTGGTAGCTTGGTAGCAAGTCCTCAAAGTATGAGTGAATTCACTGTCCTTTTAACCAAATTCAAGAGGAAATGCAACCCCAACCTGAATGAACATTTCTTAGCACATTGCTAGTAAAAAATAAAAGACCGGAACACACACCCAGATACTAATCTAATGAATTTGAATGTTCTGACCAGACAGCAGGGATGTTCCTGATAACCAGTCAACCCAACATACAATTTCAACCCAGTCATTTTAAAAATACATCAACCAGAAAATATAATGCAATTAATATCCATATGTGCAGCTCTTTAAAAACTCTTGGAAAAAAACAAACACAACAATTTCATTCACACAGTAATATACATTTAGTCAATTAAAGTTTTCATGTCTTTCAAATTTGGTGTCTTTTCAGATTGGTGTGGGTTTTTCATTTATTTTCCTGTTCTTGGGCAAAATTAGTTGAGTGCTCATGATTGGTGTCTTTTAGGTTCCAGTTGTTGCTAGTCAACTCCCAGTGGACTCCCCCATGAGTGTCTTTCAGGTTCCTGTTGTTGTTGCTAGTCAACTCCCAGTGGACTCCCCCATGAGTGTCTTTCAGAACCCCTCCTAAAGCCCACCGGTTTCTTGTTGGTTGTGGTCAGTGACTCTCTGTTAGTTCCCACTTCTGTTTGAGCTACATTATTTGGTTCTTGCTGGAGAACGTAAGTGGTTGTGATTTTGGATGACCAAATTGCTAGCAAGATTGACAAACTTCCATGTGGTGAATTGTAAGTGGCTCGTTTCAGCTCGTTTCATCATTATTGATACCGTTTCTTGTTTTAAATGTTTTGACTGATTTCACTTTAATATGGGTAATATTTGCTAGCTGTCTCACCAGCAACAGTAAAGATGTATTTGAGACAAGGCCTCATTGTTCAAATGTATTTGTTTTCAAACATTGGAGATGAAATATAGTTTACATGCTGTCAACAATCTAAGCCAACCCTGTCAGTTATGCCCCATGGTTGCTCATTGATTTTGTTGTTGTACAATGAACCCATCTGTTATATATTTTAATCTTCATTTAATAAAATTTTAATGTATGCATTAAGTTGTCTAATATACACACATTAATGTGTCTAATATAATATACTTGTCATTCGAATGTAGACATTAATAAATGCATTTCTGTATCTTCCAAAATCTTTACAATGGAGTAGCACCAAAATGAATGTGCAGAGGCTTCAAAACAGCGCCCCCTGTCAGTTGTCAAGGGGTAATGCATATCTTTGTTAGAAACTAGTCAATGAGGAAAGTTTTAGCAGTATAATAATTGACCAGTAGATGGTGGACTTGGTACGTAATCTATGGACATGTGACCAGACCAGAGTCCCGTTCAGCAGGATGCAACGTTTAGGAACTGAAATATAGTATGTAGTAAAAAAAAACACGCCTCTCTGACGTGTAGAATAAGGAATCAATTCCGCTTTATTGATATAATTTATATCTGCAACTTTTGACCAAGTTTGACTTCTGAATGTGGCCAGAGGCTCTTTCACTATAGTCTCCCTGTCCTTGTCTCCTCCCCTACCTCTGCACTGATTGGCTTAACAGGTGAAAACCATATGGTGGAAGGAAGCTCATTGAGAACTTGTTCTCAACTTGCCTACCTGGTTAAATAAAGGTGAAATAAAATAAATAAATAAATAAAATTAGATTGGCTTAGCTTTGACCTGGTCAACTCTTCCAGATCAGTGAAGGAGAAGACAGATGTTTAGATGTCTGAGAAAGAGCCCAGGTGTATTGGGTTAGTGTTGTGTAGTGTAGTGTTGAATTAGCACAGGCTGTAGCTCCTCTAGGCCAGTCATACATGGTCACACGGAATGGATGTTTATTGGTGGACCCTTAATTGTGGAGGATGGGCTTGTAATGGCTGGTCAAGAATTAGTGGAATGGTATCAAATACATCAAATGTATGGTTTCTATGTTTGATGCCATTCTATTTGCTCTGTTCCAGACATTATTATGAGCCGTCCTCCTCAGCAGCCTCCAATGATTTATACCCTTTTAGATGAATCTCATGCATACTGTCAATCACATCCACTCAAAACCCTGTCTCTCTTATAACTGGAGTTAATTCCACCTGTCCTACTGTAGTCAGTGATTAGTCCCAGGTAGTTTAGTAACAAAACCATAGACACTGTTTTCATAACTAATGGTTATGATCCAACCCTTCATTCTGGTGTTGTCACCACAAACAGGAAGTTAACATGATATGAGTTCAAATGTAAAAAATATTCTTTAGAAATATTTAACTTTCACACATTAACAAGTCCAATACCTCAAATGAAAGATAAACATCTTGTTCATCTACCCATCATGTCCGATTTAAAAAAAAATATTTTACAGCGAAAACACAACATATATTTATGTTAGACCACCACCAAATCAAAGGGAAAACGCAGCCATTTTTCCCAGCCAAAGATAGAGTCACAAAAGCAGAATTAGAGATAAAACCTTTGATAATCTTCATCAGATGACACTCATATGACATGTTACACAATACATTTATGTTTTGTTCGATAATATGCATATTTATATCCACAAATCTCGGTTTACATTGACGCCATGTTCAGAACTGCCTCCAAAATATCCGGAGGAATTATAGAAAGCTACGCCAGATAACAGAAATACTCATCATAAACTTTGACTAAAGATACATGTTCTACAAATAATTAAAGATACACTGGTTCTTAATGCAACCGCTGTGTCAGATTTTTTTTAAACGTTACGAAAAAGCCTAACATTGCAATAATCTGAGACGGCGCTCAGACGTAAAAGTATTTCTCCGCCATGTTGGAGTCAACAGAAATACGAAATTACTTCATAAATATTCCCTTATCTTTGATATTTCATCAGAATGTAGTCCAAGGAGTCCTAGTTCCACAATAAATCGTTGTTTTGTTCCATAATGTCCAATAGTAGTGTCCAATTAGCTGCATTTGCTATCACTTTCAGCTCACGTGCCCAAAAACTGACTGCTGGTCCAGGACAACTCGCACGAAAACTTCAAAAAGATATATTCCAGGTCGAATAAACTGGTCAAACTCAGTAGAGAATCAATCTTCAGGGTGTTATTATCATATATATCCAATAACATTCCAACCGGATCATACGTTTTCAGCTGCAGCCAAATG
The DNA here is from genome assembly GCF_057628025.1 of Oncorhynchus mykiss. NCBI lineage: Eukaryota > Metazoa > Chordata > Actinopteri > Salmoniformes > Salmonidae > Oncorhynchus > Oncorhynchus mykiss. Next base: position 11,516,936 of record NC_143040.1, on the reverse strand, counting down.
GAACGATGGTAGCACCCACAGAGAAATGCGCCACAGGAAAATGGCATTTTGTCGGGATACTGACTATTTCCCCTCCCATTCGGTCAAAGTTCACAGCAAATGCCCCATTCCACTTTCTACTGAATGAGGACATCTAGTGGCAGGCGTAGGAAGTGTTACCAGATCCATATCTTGTTGGGAAAGGAGGGGGCGATGACGTCAAAGTTGACCCACATTCAGAATTTCACTTCTTGTTTGGAAGATTGCCTGCCCTATGAGTTCTGTTATACTCACAGACATAATTCAAACAGTTTTAGAAACTTGAGTGTTTTCCATGCAATAGTAATAATAATATGCATCTATTAGCAATCTAGGACAGAGTAGGATGCAGTTCACTATGGGCACGCAATTAATCCAAAGTGAAAATACTGCCACCTATCCTCAACAAGTTTTAAGATTAAAGTATAGAACAGATTAGAGAGAACAAAAATGTACTAGACAAGAAATGTCTTTAATCTAGATTAAATTATTTATTGAATAAGCAGGAAGTACACGTTTAAGTACGGAATGATAAAAGCACAAGAAGCAGACACTGTATTACTAATAAACATATACAGTCATTTTAAATGTATTTAGAAATGTAGAACTTAACAGTAATTGATTGACAGTGGCTATTGAATGATATCTATATTCTACACATAATTGTTTGACATATGAATAAATTATTGTGTGTCAGCTTGTGTAGCAGACATGAGTCGGTCATGATTGGTTGTTCATCGTCACGTGATGTGGTAGTCCCGCCTGCGAGTTGAAAATCAGTGTCAGCTCTCGGCCCAAAAGGGAATTTCCTCTTTGTCTAATAAAGGTGTTGTTTTCTACCGTGGGAGTCTCTTGTTCAGGTCCTGTAAATTGGGGGGTGTGTGTCTGAATGTGTGCATGTGTGTATGTTTCTCTCCTACGTGTAGTTCAGAGTACCATTCTATCAAATCCCATCAGTCTTTCAGACCATCATTAACATACAGTAGAGTTCATTAATCAGCAGTGTAGAGAATGTACCTGAGAGAAGCCTATTTCTCACAGATCCATTGTTGTGAAGAGGAACAATCAAAACTCCACCATACTCCATGGCCTGATGATACGTAATAGTGAAACCCACAGTTATGGTATGTACCAGCATTAGGATGTCTTCTCCCCCAATAGCTGCAGTAAAAAAAACAGAGTTAGACTGACCACTCTCTCAGAACCTAGAGTATGAACAACACAGAGAATCAGTCCAACTCCTTCCAGTGTTATTATAGAGCAGTAGTCTCTTACCTTGGGGTGGTCAGTGTTATTATAGAGCAGTAGTCTCTTACCTTGGGGTTGTCAGTGTTATTATAGAGCAGTAGTCTCTTACCTTGGGGTGGTCAGTGTTATTATAGAGCAGTAGTCTCTTACCTTGGGGTTGTCAGTGTTATTATAGATCAGTAGTCTCTTACCTTGGGGTGGTCAGTGGGGTGCCGTCCCCTCAGTAACAGAGTCAGTAAGACCAATCCAGGCAAAAGTGACTGATTCAAACCCATTGATGAATGTCTGTTGAGGAACAGAAAAAACATTGGTACTAACACATGATTTTTTATTTTACCTTTATTTAACCAGGCAAGTCAGTTAAGAACAAATTCTTATTTTCAATGACGGCCTGGGAACAGTGGGTTAACTGCCTGTTCAGGGGCAGAACGACAGATTTGTACCTTGTCAGCTCGGGGGTTTGAACTCACAACCTTCCGGTTACTAGTCCAACGCTCTAACCACTAGGCTACCCTGCCGCCCCCATGATGGAATAATAAATAAAGTATCTCTCTCTGTCTCTCACCTGTTCCTCTTCACTGTTAATGATCACCAGATCTGCTCCTCTCTCCAGACAGTCCTGTCTACTCTCCTTCCAGGATTTCCTCTCAGTAGAGAGGTAGTAACAGCTGCAACCAAACCTTCTCCATCCTTCAGGACAGGACCCTAGAAGTTTCACATTTACCATATGTGTTACTTGAATGTTATTTAAAATAAAAAGAACATGACACAGATAAAGCTAATGAACCCTTCGACTGAGCTGATTCTGCCTTTCCCCAGGAAATGAATCAAATGTTCTGGTGATGTCCCACAGCAATAGTTTGTGTGAATTGCCTGTTTGCCTACAGCTTTTACACTGAAGAATATAAACGGAGCATGCAACAATTTCAAAAATGTCACGTAGTTACAGTTCATATAAGGAAATCAGTCCATTGAAATACATTTTTTAGGCCCTAATGTATTGATTTCACATGACTGGGAATACAGAAATGCATCTGTTGGTCTCAGACACCTTAATAAAGGTAGGGGGTGTGGATCAGAAAACCACCATTTGTCTCACGCAGCGTGACACATCTCCTTCACATAGAGTTGATCAGGCTGTTGTTTGTGGCCTGTGGAATCTTGTCCCACTCCACTTCAATGGCTGTGCAAAGTTGCTGGATATTGGCGGGTACTGGAACACGTTGCTATACACGTCAATCCAGAGCATCACAAACATGCTCAATGGGTGACATGTCTGTTGAGTATTCGGCCCATCGAAGAACTGGAGCATTTTCAGATTCCAGGAACTGTGTACAGATCCTTGCTGCATACAAATTAGCTTCCCTGAGACGTTTTCTGACAGTTTGCACTGAAATTCTTGTTGTGCAAACCTACAGTTTCATCAGCTGTCCGGGTGGCAGGTGAAGGAGTCAGATGTGGAGGTCCTGAGCTGGCGTGGTTACACGTGGTCTGCGGTTGTGAGGCCGGTTGGACGTACTGACAAATTCTCTAAAACGACGTTGGAGGCGGCTTACGGTAGTTCAGTTATCTGGCAACAGCTCTGGTCGACATTCTTGTAGTCACCATGCCAATTGCATGATCCCTTAACTTGAGACATCTGTATTGTGTTGTTCGCAAGACTGCACAATTTAGTGTGTCCTTTTATTGTCCCCAGCACAAGTTGCACCTGTGTAATTATGATGCTGTTTAATCAGCTTCTTGATATGCCACACCTGTCAGGTTCATCTTGGCAAAGGAGAAATGCTCACTAACAGAGATTAAAACAAATCTTAGCATTTGATAGAAACTGGCTTTTTGTGTGTATGGAACATTTCTGGTATCTTTTATTTCTGCTCATGAAACATGAGACCAACACTTTACATGTTGCGTTTATATTTTTGTTCATTGTATCTGACATTTACACGTTAAACATAACTTTTACAACTATTATTTATTCACACATTGAATAAGTAAGTAGCTTTGCACAAGCCTTGTCTTATGAGAGGTCAGAACAGCTCATATGATCTAGTCTCCTGTTTCAGTAAAGGCAGCTTGATGTACAAGTAACAACTTCCAATGTATCTGACATCTCTAGTCTCTTCTAGAATTACTAATTATAAAACTGGGTCAATGTATTTCATTACACTTCAGATCCCCACAGTTTCTACACAGATCAGAACATGTCCCTTCAGTGTTGATGCACCTTACATGTGGAACAATTTACAAAAAACTATTAGAATGAATGTTTGCTGCTCCCTGCACAATGAAAAAAATAGATTTCTGATCTTTTAAATGTTAATTGTGATTGTTTTCTTAAGGCATCTTGTCTGTGTAGTTGTGCACGTGTTTTTATTTCGTTGTATTGAAAACAGGGCTCTACTGCAAAATACTTTCCTTACCTGTGATATTACAGTTCAGCCTTTCCCTCTCCTTCTGTAGCTGGTCACGCTCCATAGTTCTATTCTCCACACTCTTCTTCAACTTGTCAATTTCAGTGGTTGTGGTATTGAGATGATTCTGTAACTGGTCTCTCTCTATGGTCCTGTTATTTAGACTATTCTGCAACTGGTCTCTCTCCCGAGTTATTGTGGTGAGAGTATTCCGCAACTGGTCTCTGTCCTTAGTTTTGGTATTAAGACTATTCTGCAGTTGATCTCTTTCCTGAGTTATTGTGTTGAGAGTATTCTGCAACTGGTCTTTCTCCTTAATTTTGGTTGCGAGACTATTCTGTAGCTGGTCTCTCTTTTGAGTCAGGGTGTTGTAACTGGTCTGTAGCTCATCTCTCTCTTCAGTCAGGTTGTTGTAACTGGTCTGTAGCTGGTCTCTCTCTTTAGTCAGGGTGTTGTAACTGGTCTGTAGCTGGTCTATATTTTTATTCAGGGTGTTGTAACTGGTCTGTAGCTGGTCTCTCTCTTTAGTCAGGGTGTTGTAACTGGTCTGTAGCTCGTCTCTCTCTTCAGTCAGGTTGTTGTATCTGCTCTGTAGCTGGTCTCTCTCTTTAGTCACGGTGTTGTAACTGGTCTGTAGCTGGTCTCTCTCTTCAGTCAGGTTATTGTAACTGCTCTGTAGCTGGTCTCTATCTTTAGTCAGGGTGTTGTAACTGGTCTGTAGCTCATCTCTCTCTTCAGTCAGGTTGTTGTAACTGCTCTGTAGCTGGTCTCTCTCTTTAGTCAGGGTGTTGTAACCTGTCTGTAGCTGTTGTCCCTCTTTAGTCAAGTTATTATAACTGGTTGGTTGCTGATCTCCTTCTTTAGCCAGAAGGCTGTAACTGGTCTGTTGGTCTCTCTCTGTTGAGTAGTGATGATCGATGACGCCATCTTTAAAATGGAAAATTATATACATATGTTTAACTATTACACCACTGAAGGTTACAAATATTTATGTCAAAACATTCTAAACTTACAGTAGACAAACAGGCCTATGATCCCAGCCAATAGGAGAACACACAGCAGCCCGAGACACACTGCAGCAATTCCAGAGGGTCTTTTCCACCAATGAAAATTTGCTGAATCACAGGGATGTATCATGTAAGATCTTTGCACTCTCTCTGGTAACATTAAAATACTTATATCATCCAGGATTTGAAGGTACATATGCTGTGTGCTTGTACTTGAATTGATACCTGAAAATGTAACACTGGGCTTGTTGGGAGACGTGTCGTCATCAATATCCATGGTCTGCATTGTTGGATTCTCCACCTGTGTTTGTATAGATTGTCTCTTACATTTCTAGAAGTTAAATGCTATATTTTCCTCTGTTACTTCAGCTCTAGTATAGGTTTGAATCTGTGTCTTATGTTTTTTCAAATACTTGAGGTCTTGACTTAGCTTACCCGGTATAAAGGAAACAATAGGATAGTCCCAATCTCTCCCCAACTAGCGACACACGGTGGTCGAGCTCAAACAAGCACTCTTCAGTATTTGACATACAGTGCATTCAGAAAGTATTCAGACCCCTTGACTTTTTCCACACTTTGTTACATTACAGCCTTATCATATAATGCTTTTTATAAAAAAAAAATCCTCATCGATCTACATAAAATACCCCATAATGACAAGTATAAACATGTTTTAGATTTTTATGCAAATGTATTAAAACTAAAAACAGAAATAGATTATTTACATAAGTATTCAGACCATTTGCTATGAGACTCGAAATTAAGCTCAGGTGCATCCTGTCTCCATTGATCATCTTGAGATGTTCTACAACTTGATTGGGAGTCCACCTGTGGTAAATATAAAGTTTTTGACATTATTTGGAAAGGCACACACCTGTCTATGTAAGGTCCCACAGTTTACAGTGCATGTCAGAGCAAAAACCAAGCCATGAGGTCAAAGGAATTGTCCGTAGAGCTCCAAGACAGGATTGTGTCGAGGCACAGATCTGGGGAAGGGTACTAAAAAATTAAGGTCCCCAAGAACAGTGGCCTCCATCATTCTAAAACGGAAGTAGTTTGGACCCACAAAGACTCTTCCTAGAGCTGGTCGCCCAGCCAAACTCAGCAATCAGGGGAGAATGCACTTGGTTAGGGAGGTGACCAAGAACCCGATGGTCAGTCTGACAGAGCTCCAGTTCCTCTGTGGGTTAGGGTTAGGGTTAGGGGAGAACCTTCCAGAAGAATAACCATCTCTGCAGCACTCCACAAATCAGGCCTTTATGGTAGAGTGTCCAGACAGATGGTAGTAAAAGGCACATAACAGCCCGCTTGGAGTTTGCCAAGAGGCACTTTAAGGACTCTCAGACCATGAGAAACAAGATGCTCTGGTCTAAAGAAAGCAAGATTGAACACTTTGGCCTGAATGCCAAGTGTCACATTTGAAGGAAACCTGGCACCATCCCTACGGTGAAGCATGGTGGTGGCAGCGTCATACTATGGGGATGTTTTTCAGCGGCAGGGACTGGGAGATCAGTCAGGATCGAGGGAAAGATGAACGGAGCAAAGTACAGAGCGCTGAGGACCTCAGACTTGGGCGAAGGTTCACCTTCCAACAGGACAATGACCATAAGCACACAGCCAAGACAATTTAGGAGTGGCTTTGGGACAAGTCTCTGAATGTCCTTGAGTGGCCCAGCCAGAGCACAGCGTTGAACCCGATTCAACATCTCTGGCGGGACCTGAAAATAGCTGTGCAGCGACTCTCCCATCCAACCTGACAGAGCTTGAGAGGATCTGCAGAGGAGAATCGGAGAAACTCCCCAAATACAGGTGTGCCAAGCTTGTAGCGTCATACCCAATAAGACTTAAGGCTGTAATCGCTGCCATAGGTGCTTCAACAAAGTACTGAGTAAAATACTTCAGTTTTATTTTTTCATTATGGGGTTTTGTGTGTAGATTGATGAGAGGAATTTAAAAAAAAAATACATTTCAGAATAAGGCTGTAACGTAACAAAATGTGGAAAAAGTCAAGAGGTCTGAATACTTTCGAATGTATTGTAGATATGTACAGTGCCTTGCGAAAGTATTCGGCCCCCTTGAACTTTGCGACCCTTTGCCACATTTCAGGCTTCAAACATAAAGATATAAAACTGTATTTTTTTGTGAAGAATCAACAACAAGTGGGACACAATCATGAAGTGGAACGACATTTATTGGATATTTCAAACTTTTTTAACAAATCAAAAACTGAAAAATTGGGTGTGCAAAATTATTCAGCCCCCTTAAGTTAATACTTTGTAGCGCCAACTTTTGCTGCGATTACAGCTGTAAGTCGCTTGGGGTATGTCTCTATCAGTTTTGCACATCGAGAGACTGACATTTTTTCCCATTCCTCCTTGCAAAACAGCTCGAGCTCAGTGAGGTTGGATGGAGAGCATTTGTGAACAGCAGTTTTCAGTTCTTTCCACAGATTCTCGATTGGATTCAGGTCTGGACTTTGACTTGGCCATTCTAACACCTGGATATGTTTATTTTTGAACCATTCCATTGTAGATTTTGCTTTATGTTTTGGATCATTGTCTTGTTGGAAGACAAATCTCCGTCCCAGTCTCAGGTCTTTTGCAGACTCCATCAGGTTTTCTTCCAGAATGGTCCTGTATTTGGCTCCATCCATCTTCCCATCAATTTTAACCATCTTCCCTGTCCCTGCTGAAGAAAAGCAGGCCCAAACCATGATGCTGCCACCACCATGTTTGACAGTGAGGATGGTGTGTTCAGGGTGATGAGCTGTGTTGCTTTTACGCCAAACATAAAGTTTTGCATTGTTGCCAAAAAGTTAAATTTTGGTTTCATCTGACCAGAGCACCTTCTTCCACATGTTTGGTGTGTCTTCCAGGTGGCTTGTGGCAAACTTTAAACAACACTTTTTATGGATATCTTTAAGAAATGGCTTTCTTCTTGCCACTCTTCCATAAAGGCCAGATTTGTGCAATATACGACTGATTGTTGTCCTATGGACAGAGTCTCCCACCTCAGCTGTAGATCTCTGCAGTTCATCCAGAGTGATCATGGGCCTCTTGGCTGCATCTCTGATCAGTCTTCTCCTTGTATGAGCTGAAAGTTTAGAGGGACGGCCAGGTCTTGGTAGATTTGCAGTGGTCTGATACTCCTTCCATTTCAATATTATCGCTTGCACAGTGCTCCTTGGGATGTTTAAAGCTTGGGAAATCTTTTTGTATCCAAATCTTGATTACACACAGGTGGATTGTATTTATCATCATTAGTCATTTAGGTCAACATTGGATCATCCAGAGATCCTCACTGAACTTCTGGAGAGAGTTTGCTGCACTGAAAGTAAAGGGGCTGAATAATTTTGCACGCCCAATTTTTCAGTTTTTGATTTGTTAAAAAAGTTTGAAATATCCAATAAATGTCGTTCCACTTCATGATTGTGTCCCACTTGTTGTTGATTCTTCACAAAAAAATACAGTTTTATATCTTTATGTTTGAAGCCTGAAATGTGGCAAAAGGTCGCAAAGTTCAAGGGGGCCGAATACTTTTGCAAGGCACTGTACTTTGTCCTGTTTACTGTTCACCTGCTTAGTCTCCCAGAGACACTAACATATTACATAAGAATCAGACAATAAACACACCTCATAAAATGATCATATCTGGTGAAATAGAGAAATGCAATCTTACCACAGTCTCTGAGAGTTGAAAACGGATGCATACAAATATGTTAAATGAATGAGCATCAAAGTAAGATTGGAATAATGTGTCCACGTTGTTTATAGTCTGAGAGACCCCACCTTTTGTGTCAACGTCAGCATATCCTTTCAATTTGGTAAAACAATTATGAACTAATATACCACTGGATGGTAGGTTCAGATATAAGTGAAGCTCAAGTCAAACTGAAAGTTCAAGTTACAGAATGCTGCATATAAGTGTTTCATATCCCCTCTCTGTCAAGCACATGAGCTATAGGGGTCAAAGGTAAACTTTAGGTTAAAAGTAATGGTTGAATGTTCAGTTACTCCAGAATTCTAAAGCTTAGAAAATTTGGAAGGCTGAACGTGTCTATATCTTATTTAAATCCCTGTCAACTGCCATTTTATAACAATGTTCAGTGTTCAAACTGGGTTCTGAACTTTCTAATCCTGTTCCTGTCCTGACCTACTTGCAGAATGCATAGCAGACCTATTGTAACTACTTGTTGAACTCTGTTCAGGAGGAGGGTGCTAGAATGGTTTAAGCCAACAACAGATTCACCAAACTGTCCGTGACAGGCCTAGCTCGTAACATATTAATCACTCTGGAGGCAACATTAGTTATCCCCCCACCCCCTTCTCTTTAATGCATTTGGCATCCTGCAGTCAGCTGGCATATTATAGAGTACCTAGCTGGCCTGTAGTAGGATCCCTAGCAGGCCTATTATAGAGTACCTAGCAGGCCTGTAGTAAGATCCATAGCAGGCCTATTATAGAGTACCTAGCAGGTCTATAGTAGGATCCCTAGCAGGCCTATTATAGAGTACCTAGCAGGCATATTATAGAGTACCTAGCTGGCCTGTAGTAGGATCCCTAGCAGGCCTATTATAGAGTACCTAGCAGGCATATTATAGAGTACCTAGCTGGCCTGTAGTAAGATCCCTAGCAGGCCTATTATAGAGTACCTAGCAGGCCTATAATAGGATCCCTAGCAGGCCTATTATAGAGTACCTAGCAGGCCTATAGTAGGATCCCTAGCAGGCCTATTATAGAGTACCTAGCAGGCATATTATAGAGTACCTAGCTGGCCTATAGTAGGATCCCTAGCAGGCCTATTATAGAGTACCTAGCAGGCATATTATAGAGTACCTAGCTGGCCTGTAGTAAGATCCCTAGCAGGCCTATTATAGAGTACCTAGCAGGCCTATAATAGGATCCCTAGCAGGCCTATTATAGAGTACCTAGCAGGCCTATAATAGGATCCCTAGCAGACCTATTATAGAGTACCTAGCTGGCCTATAGTAGGATCCCTAGCAGGCCTATTATAGAGTACCTAGCAGGCCTATAATAGGATCCCTAGCAGGCCTATTATAGAGTACCTAGCAGGCCTATAATAGGATCCCTAGCAGGCCTATTATAGAGTACCTAGCAGGCCTATAATAGGATCCCTAGCAGGCCTATTATAGAGTACCTAGCTGGCCTATTATAGAGTACCTAGCAGGCCTGTAGTAAGATCCCTAGCAGGCCTGTAGTAAGATCCCTAGCAGGCCTATTATAGAGTACCTAGCAGGCCTATTATAGAGTACCTAGCAGGCCTATAGTAGGATCCCTAGCAGGCCTATTATAGAGTACCTAGCAGGCCTATTATAGAGTACCTAGCAGGCCTATAGTAGGATCCCTAGCAGGCCTATTATAGAGTACCTAGCAGGCCTATAGTAGGATCCCTAGCAGGCCTATTATAGAGTACCTAGCAGGCCTATAATAGGATCCCTAGCAGGCCTATTATAGAGTACCTAGCTGGCCTATTATAGAGTACCTAGCAGGCCTGTAGTAAGATCCCTAGCAGGCCTGTAGTAAGATCCCTAGCAGGCCTATTATAGAGTACCTAGCAGGCCTATTATAGAGTACCTAGCAGGCCTATAGTAGGATCCCTAGCAGGTCTATAGTAGGATCCCTAGCAGGTCTATAGTAGGATCCCTAGCTGGTCTATAGTAGGATCCCTAGCTGGTCTATAGTAGGATCCCTAGCAGGTCTATAGTAGGATCCCTAGCAGGTCTATAGTAGGATCCCTAGCAGGTCTATAGTAGGATCCCTAGCAGGCCTATAGTAGGATACCCAGCTGGTCTATTGTAGGATACCTAGCTGGTCTATTGTAGGATCCTTAGCTGGTCTATTGTAGGATACCTAGCTGGTCTATTGTAGGATCCCTAGCTGGTCTATTGTAGGATCCCTAGCTGGTCTATAGTAGGATCCCTAGCTGGTCTATAGTAGGATCCCTAGCAGGCCTATAGTAGGATACCCAGCTGGTCTATTGTAGGATACCTAGCTGGTCTATTGTAGGATCCCTAGCTGGTATATTGTAGGATCCCTAGCTGGTCTATTGTAGGATACCTAGCTGGTCTATTGTAGGATCTCTAGCTGGTCTATTGTAGGATCCCTAGCTGGTCTATAGTAGGTTCTGGCCTTTCTAGGGAGTTTTTACTAGCCACCTTGCTTCTACACCTGCATTGCTTGCTGGTTGAGGTTTAAGGCTTGGTTTCTGTACATCACTTTGTGACATCAGCTGATGTAGAAGAGCGTTATAAATACATTTGATTGATAACACAATAGTAGTGATAGAGCATGATTAAGATAGGCCAAACAATAATGAACTGATGTACCACTGTCTGATAGGCTCAGATACATAATGTGACAACAACAGAATGTGTGGTTGGTTGGAAACAGGAAGGATATGTAACTAAAGTTCAGTCAAGCTCAAGTCCAACTGAAAGTTAAATTTGCAGGCTGCTGGCTTTCACAACCCCCTCTCTCAAGCACAAATCCTGGGGTTATGAATGGTTGAAAATTCTGCTACTCCAAAATTCCCTAACGTTAGAAAACTTGAAAGATTCAACACCAAAATGTGTCTATACCGTACTTTCAAATAAATATTTTGTGAAATAATGTGGTCTGTGTGAATGACAGTGCAGGCAATCTTCTTCAGTGAAATCAACCCAAACCTTAACTCAATGCAAGAGCAAATCTAGAGATCAGGGCCCTTCTTTATCAAGCATGTCAGAAATACTGATCTGGGATCATCCCTGCCAACATGACCTTATTCATAATGATCAAAAAGGATAAACAGATCCTAGATCAGCACACCTACACTGACACGTTTGATAAACATGGGCCCTGCCTTGAGTCTGCTGATGCAGCACTTTCTTTAGGTTTTACATACGTCTAAATATTCTACAGAAACTACAGAGAAAAAGAGAGAAAGTGAAAGATAAAAATATGAACGTTTGGTGTGAGAAAAGGAGAAAAGGAGAAGTGGAGGAGCTGTGTCAGGGTTATGAGAAGGAATCCACCTAACACATGGTAACATGTGACTTCTTAAAGTCCTATACAGTTTTTTGTAAACCACTAGATCTTGGTTGACCCACAGTAGCCCCTACAATGCCTTACAACAGGCTAGCTACCCAGTTAGCAACAAGCACTCAGCTGGCAGGTGGCTCTCCAACAGGCTATCTACCTAGTTAGCAACAAGCACTCAGCAGGCAGGTGGCTCTCCACCAGGCTAGCTACCTAGTTAGCAACAAGCACTCAGCAGGCAGGTGCCAGCTAGTGATCCTACTATAGGCCAGCTAGTGATCCTACTATAGGCCAGCTAGTGATCCTACTATAGGCCAGCTAGTGATCCTACTATAGGCCAGCTAGTGACCCTACAATAGGCCAGCTAGTAATCCTACAATAGGCCAGCTAGTGATCCTACTATAGGCCAGCTAGTGACCCTACTATAGGCCAGCTAGTGACTCTACAATAGACCAGCTAGTGACCCTACAATAGGCCAGCTAGTGACCCTACAATAGGCCAGCTAGGATCCTACAATAGGCTAGCTAGGATCCTACAATAGGCCAGCTATGTGTCCTACTATAGACCAGCTAGTGACCCTACAATAGGCCAGCTAGTGACCCTACAATAGGCCAGCTAGTGACCCTACAATAGGCCAGCTAGTGACCCTACAATAGGCCAGCTAGTGACCCTACAATAGACCAGCTAGTGACCCTACAATAGACCAGCTAGTGACCCTAAAATAGACCAGCTAGTGACCCTACAATAGACCAGCTAGTGACCCTACAATAGACCAGCTAGTGACCCTACAATAGGCCAGCTAGTGACCCTACAATAGACCAGCTAGTGACCCTACAACAGGCCAGCTAGTGATCCTACAATAGGCCAGCTAGGGATCCTACATCGTTGGGATTAAAGATGTATGCATGCTGTACTGTACTAATAGTATAGTAACACCAGTGTTTCACTTCTAAATGGTGTCAGTTATAAGTTAACAACGCAGTGTGAAAAAGGTCAGATTGAACAGATAGAAACCAATGATGTATATAAACCCTGGATTGCTGATGCTTTGTATTGGCCAATGAGAGGCTTTGAAGCCACCGGTCGGCAATATTGACACTCCCCGTCCTCCATAGGAATTCATTTAAATCTACATTATTTCAATAATGTATTTAAGTGTTTTTGTTGTAGTGGGGACAGTAACATTAGTACTCTCTAAAATATATTTTAAGGAATATGTTTTTATATATTTTTGAAATATAATGTTTATGTTCAGGTTACTTAATATAATTTTTAAGTACTAATTAGAGATTCTGTAGTAGAATATACTTGTCAAAAACAAATGTAGATGTTAATAAATGGTCTGTGCTCTCCGGGAACCTTGGGACCTCCCTAACCCATTGAGGTTGAAACGTAAAAATGTTAAGAATTAGGTAAGGGTTATGGTTAGGGTAAGGGTTAGGGTTTCAATGGAGGAGTAGTACCAACATGACTGTGCCGTCACTTCAAAACAGTCCTGTTAGTCATCTTGTGTTATTACACATCATTGATAGAAACTCGTCTTTATAAGGAAGGTTATAGCAGTACAATAATTGACCAGTAGATGGTGGTCTTGGTCCCGTCATCTGTGGACATGTGACCAGACCAAGGGGCCTGTTCAGCAGGATGCAACGTTTAGAAACGTTCAGATAGAAATATGCTGTGTAGAAAAAACTTACCCATCGGATGTGTAGAATAAGGAATCAAGTCTGCTTAATTCATGGCATTTCTGCAACGTTCGACCACATTTGGCTACTAAACGTGGCCAGAGGCTATTTCTCAATTGTCTCCTCTTCATCTGCACTGATTGGCTTCACAGTTAAAATAAAAATAACAGTGGAAGGAAGCTTAGACTGGCTTAGCTTTCACCTGGTCACTTCTTTCAGATCAGTGCAGGAGAGGACAGAGTTTTAGGTGACTGAGAGACAGCCCAAGTGTACGGGGTTCGTGTTGTGTTATTACTCCGCTAGACTGGAACTGAAGCCTGCACAGGATGTAGAGCTTCTGGGCCAGATGTGGTGAGCATGGTTATCCTGCATGGTCACTGAGCAGTCACACAGAATGGATGTATAGGCTTTTACATGTATCACACATACATCTCATGCATTCTCACACACAAACGCCGTGCCTAAGGCTGTCTCTCTGCAAACATGCTCTAACATACAGGACAACACAACCACAGGATAAGATGGTGTGTTTGTGTGTCAGTTGGGTTCAGTGTACAGTATGTTTCTATATCCACACCACAGTATAGTCTTGAAACACAGACGTCAACCTCTAAATGCCCACAACCACCACTGACCTGGGATCAAGTCCTCCCTGTCCACATGACCTTATTCATTATGATCAAAAAGGATACACTGATCCTAGATCAGCACTCCTACACTGACACGTTTGATAAACATGGGCCCTGATTTGAGTCTGCTGATGCAGCACTTTCTTTAGGTTTTACATATGTCTAAATATTCTACAGAGACTAGAGAGATGATGAAATGGCGCTCTATTCCCTACTAAGTGCACTTCTTTTGACCAGGGCAAGTGCTCTCCCAGCAAACCAGCGACATTCCCATAACATTAGCCAATATTCCAATTTAAGTTTTAGTTAGTGATTTATCTAACATTAGAACATTTTTCAAATGAATGGGTAATGATCTGGCAGCAGAGCTGAACATGTGTGGTTCAAGCCCACATATTATTCTACCATGTTTCTTTATTTCGTCCAGATGTATAAATCCAGTCAGAAATGCTTATTTTTCATCATCTAAATATGGTCCAGCAGTGCACAGCCATAAAGAGGACGGGTGACATGATGGTGAATAACCCAGTTACCAGTATTTCCCCTGGGTTAATAATGTCTAAGAACAAACTGAAAACAAATCAAGATGTAAAAGAGATTCCCTTGTGCCACAGAGGATAGAAGACCTGGCTTAAATAAGAACCAGACGTTGCAGGTTCAAACTCCACATGTGCAGATTGTTAACATATGAAATATAAACTATGATTGTTTGATAAAATTCTGTTCAAATGTCCTATGAATGAAATTAAAATGTTGTTTGTCTCTGTATCACCTACATTTTCTTGTAATGTACCCACACTGTTCCCACAACCAAATTAAATGTTCTGGGAACCTTTTAATTAAAGAAATCAGAAAGGCTGTTTTGGCAACATCAAAGGAAGGTTTTGTGCACCCTGATACAAACATTATCTGGATGTCAGCACAACTAGACTGTTTTTGTTGTTGTTTTGGGAACCCATCTTTTGTCATATCCCCACAATGTTCCCACAACCTAAATAAACATTATTGGAACCTTTTAAGAACTGACTAGATGTGTTCTAGGAATGCACCTTCAAAGGAACATAATGTAGAATCATCTTCACAACTGGACAGTATTTATGTTTTGGGAACATACTATATATTTTGTCCTTTTGTCCTCACAATGTTCCCACTAGACTGTTCCCACAACGTAATGAAACATTCTGGGAACCTTTTAAAAGGACAGACGCAACGTTTTCTAGGAATGTTCATGCAACATCAGGTGAATGTTTTACACAAACATTCTCGACTCATCAGCACGACGGGACAGTTTTTGTTTTATGAGAACATTTACCGCAACTTAACGAATATTCTGGGAATTTTCACAGAATCAATTTTAGTTTGCTGGGCTATTTGGGAATCAGTTTAATCCAAAATGGCACTATTGTCAAGCCTCAGGAGAAGACCCAGATGCAGACAGTTTCGAAGTAACAAAAATGTATTACAGAAACAGGGGGGCAGGCAAACGACAGGTCAAGGGTCGGCAGAGGTCAGTAGTTAAATCAAATGTATTTATATAGCTCTTCGTACATCAGCTGATATCTCAAAGTGCTGTACAGAAACCCAGCCAGAACCCAGCCAGAACATGGCCAAGATGTTCAAATGTTCATAAATGACCAGCATGATCAAATAATAATAATCACAGGCAGAACAGTTGAAACTGGAAGAACGGCCAGGTGGACTGGGGACAGCAAGGAGTCATGTCAGGTAGACCTGAGGCATGGTCCGAGGGCTCAGGTCCTCCAAGAGAGAGAAAGAGAGAAAGAAAATTAGAGAGAGCATACTTAAATTCACACAGGACACCGGATAGGACAGGAGAAGTACTCCAGATATAACAAACTGACCCTAGCCCCCCGACACATAAACTACTGCAGCATAAATACTGGAGGCTGGGACAGGAGGGGTCAGGAGACACTGTGGCCCTATCCGAGGACACCCCCGGACAGGGCCAAACAGGAAGGATTTAACCCCACCCACTTTGCCAAAGCACAGCCCCCACACCACTAGAGGGATATCCTCAACCACCAACTTACCATCCTGAGACAAGGCCGAGTATAGCCCACAAAGATCTCCGCCACGGCACAACCCAAAGGGGGGGCGCCAACCCAGACAGGAAGATCACATCAGTGACTCAACCCACTCAAGTGATGCACCCCTCCTAGGGACGGTATGAAAGAGCCCTAGTAAGCCAGTGACTCAGCCCCTGTAATAGGGTTAGAGGCAGAGAATCCCAGTGGAAAGAGGGGAACCGGCCAGGCAGAGACAGCAAGGGCGGTTCGTTGCTCCAGAACCTTTCCGTTCACCTTCACACTCCTGGGCCAGACTACACTCAATCATATGACCCACTGAAGAGATGAGTCTTCAGTAAAGACTTAAAAGTTGAGACCGAGTTTGCGTCTCTCACATGGGTAGGCAGACCATTCCATAAAAATGGAGCAGAGCAGAGTCCAGAGCAGAGTCCCAAAGGTACAGAACAACATGCTGCTCATTGTCAGGGCAGGCAGAATGGTCACAAACCGGGAAAGCTAGAAAACAGGAACTAGAGCCAGAAAGGAGCATGGGGAAAAAATGCAGTTAGGCTTGACGAAACAAAACTAACTGGCAACAGAGAACACAGGTATAAATACACTGGGGATAATGAGGAAGATGGGCAACACCTGGAGGGGGGTGGAGACAAGCACAAAGACAGGTGAAACAGATCAGGGTGTGACAACTATATGGAATGGGGTGCCATTTCAGACAACACAACCGTTTCTGCATGAGGTTAGGTAGGTGTTACCATGAGGTTAGGTAGGTGATAACATGAGGTTAGGTAGGTGTTACCATGAGGTTAGGTAGGTGTTACCATGAGGTTAGGTAGGTGTTACCATGAGGTTAGGTAGGTGTTACCATGAGGTTAGGTAGGTGTTACCATGAGGTTAGGTAGGTGTTACCATGAGGTTAGGTAGGTGTTAACATGAGGTTAGGTAGGTGTTACCATCAGGTTAGGTAGGTGTTACCATGAGGTTAGGTAGATGTTAACATGAGCCTGAGGAGTTAGCTAGTGATTAGCATGGCAAGTCATAGATCAAATGCTAACTGGTTTGTTGGAAAACAGTCTTAGAAAAAAGTGCCTCATTTGTCCCAAAGTTGAACTGTTCTCGTGTGTGTGTGTGTGTGTGTGTGTGTGCGTGCGTGTACATGTGCGTGTGCGTGTGTGTGCGTGTGCAGTGTACATCTGGTGGGAGAGACTTTTAAAAGAGCTAAATGTGACTTGGCTCCATTTAAAAGGGAATTTCAAAAGCAGCATTTATTAAGTACTGATAGGTCCTGACAAACTACCCTCTCTTCTTAATCTCTCTCTCTCTCCTCTCTCTTTCTCTCTCAAGATCTAAAATTAGCCTACAAAGGATGGTACTGTACTTGGCACACTGACCAAACTTCATCTAAGCTAATGAGAAGTTTTTAATTAATGAATCAACATTATAAATGAATGATTACTGATAGGTATTGCATAATAATCTTTTAGTAGTTACCAGAGAGGTCTTGGGTAGGGGAGGATTGGGGTCTATTCCAGTTTAGAGAACTCCAGTTTGAGGAAGTAACTGTAATGTCAGCGATTGGGTGCAGAGATGTAGCGGAGTCAGGTGCAGGACACAGGTTTTGAGCAACACAACGACGTTTACTCAAAAGTCAAGCAAAAATTCCAAAATAGGAACCTACCTACCTACCTACCTACCTACCTACCTACCTACACACACACACACACACACACACACACACACACACACACACACACACACACACACACACACACACACACACACACACACACACACACACACACACACACACACACACACACACACACACACACACACACACACACACACACACATACATACATACATACATACATACATACATACATACATACATACACAGCAACCACTAAAGACACCAACAGAAAACAATCACCCACAAAACTCAATAGAAAACAGGCTACCTAAATATGGTTCTCAATCAGGGACAACGATTGACAGCTGCCTCTGATTGAGAACCATACCAGGCCAAACACAGAAATAGAAAATCATAGAAAAACTAACATAGACAACCCACCCCAACTCACGCCCTGACCACACTAAAACAAAGACATAACAAAATAACTAAGGTCAGAACGTGACATGTAATCGTGATGCGCAAGTAAATGTCACAAATACAGCATTTCCAAAGTGTCTCTCTCGCAGACATGATGAGCAATATGTTTGGCACATAGAATCACAATAAAAAATTCAGTTGAATCTCAATACTCATAGAATCATGGTACATATAGAATCTCAATACTCATAGAATCATGGTACATATATAATCTCAATACTCATAGAACATGGTATATATATAATCTCAATACTCATAGAACATGGTACATATATAATATCAATACTCATAGAACATGGTACATACTCAATCTCAATACTCATAGAACATGGTACATATATAATCTCAATACTCATAGAACATGGTACATATATAATCTCAATACTCATAGGACATGGTACGTATAGAATCTAAATACTCATAGAATCATGGTACATACAGAATCTAAATACTCATATAATCATGGTACATACATAATCTAAATACTAATAGAATCATGGTACATACAGAATCTAAATACTCATATAATCATGGCACATACATAATCTAAATACTAATAGAATCATGGTACATATAGAATCTCAATACTTATAGAACATGGTACATATAGAATCGCAATACTCATAGAACATGGTACGTATAGAATCTAAATACTCATAGAATCATGGTACATACAGAATCTAAATACTCATAGAATCATGGTACATATAGAATCTCAATAATCATAGAATCATGGTACATACAGAATCGCAATGCTTTGATCATATCGGCACCAAAGTATGGTGTTAATATGGTATTGTGAGGTCCCTGGAAATCCCAACTCAAGAGTCCCAGTCACAACAGGAAGCTCCCAACTCTAGAGTCCCAGTCACAACAGGAAGCTCCCAACTCTAGAGTCCCAGTCACAACAGGAAGCTCCTGCAGAAACGATGGTTGGAAAAGTTCCCTTTTTTACATGTGTCTCAACACATGGAGGCACCGTGGATCAACTGCCAGTTTGATTTCCTTTTTAACTGAGTTTTGTTATCAGTCGCAAGCGGGGAGAAGTGGAGTGGAACATCTGGTATACTAGTCACTTTAATAATGTTTACATTTTTCATTTTTACCTTTATTTAACTAGGCAAGTCAGTTAAGAACAAATTCTTATTTTCAATGACGGCCTAGGAACAGTGGGTTTAACTGCCTTGTTCAGGGGCAGAACGACAGATGTGTGTACCTTGTCAGCTCGGGGATATGAACTTGCAACCTTTTGGTTCTAACCACTAGGCTACCCTGCCGCAGGATAATACAGTATCCTGCATTACTCATCTCATATGTATTTACTGTATTGTGTTCTATCTACTGTATCTCAGTCTATGCCACTCTGATATTGCTCATCCATATATTTATATATTCTTATTCCATTCCTTTACTTAGATTTGTGTATTAGGTATTTTTTGTGAAATTGTTAGATATTATGTGTTAGATATTACTTGTTAGATATTACGTGTTAGATATTATGTGTTAGATATTGCTGCACTGTCAGAACTAGAAGCACAAGCATTTCACTACAATCCCAATAACATCAGTAAACACGTGTATGTGCCAAATAAAAGCTGATCTGATTTGGTATTTATTGAATTGGCATCGGGGACGAAACAAAAAGAAACATGCGTTGTGGCTGAAGGGGATACTTTGAAATCACAACAACCGTATAACCTGTCAATCAGATACTGAGAGTCCCAAATGGCACACTATTCCCTTTATAGTGCACTACAGCTCTACAGGCCCTGGCCAAAAGTAGTGCACGACATAGGGCATCTGGTGTGCCATTTAGGGTGCAGACCGAGTCAGTGTTTACCATGTGTACCCATAGTCACTGGTCCATAATCACACAGCAGCAGGCGTATTTCTCTCTGCATCTTAATATCATGGGGATTTGTTTATGTTCCATGCCGGAGTGAAGGTCACACTTACACAAGCACAGAGGTCACAGACAGAGGCTGAGAGTGAGATAGGGAGATAGGGAGAGATCGAGACAGAGACAAAGACCAGAGCCCTATGGGCCGTTGTCAAATGTAGTGCTCTAAATAAGGAATAGGCTGCCATTTGGGAGGTCGACAGAACAGGCTGACCGTTTTTATAACTTTGTGGAGAACGCAGTCCCAGATGACGTTGTGGCGGCCCCTGTGTGTGTGTGTGTTTTGCCGAGTCAGAAAGCCTTAAGGTAATTCACCTGGCACCTCTCAACTCCTGCCCTCTTCCAACGTCACCTAGTGCTTCCTTTTGTCCAAAAAGAGGCCTCCTACACCCTCCCTCCCTCCTCTCTCTCCCTTTTGTCCAAAAACAGGCCTCCTACACCCTCCCTCCCTCCTCTCTCTCCCTTTTGTCCAAAAACAGGCCTCCTACACCCTCCCTCCCTCCTCTCTCTCCCTTTTGTCCAAAAACAGGCCTCCTACACCCTCCCTCCCTGCTCTCTCTCCCTTTTGTCCAAAAACAGGCCTCCTACACCCTCCCTCCCTCCTCTCTCTCCCTTTTGTCCAAAAACAGGCCTCCTACACCCTCCCTCCCTGCTCTCTCTCCCTTTTTTCCCCTCCCTCCTCTGTCCTCCATCCCTCCCCCTCTGTCCCTCCTCAAGAGAAAATGTTACTTTGAAAATAGCTTAGATGGCATGTTTCAGCCTTGGTTGGCTGGACATCCTCATGCTTTCTGAATACGTCATGGATGGCACCAACATTTTGAGTCTGAAAGTATGTCAAGTGTACTAAGTGTGCTGTGCTCTCTGACGTGGCACCCTATTCCTTACATAGTGCACTGCTTTTGACCAGAGCCCTGTGGGTAATATGGTGGCATTTGGGATGCAGTGATGGTTTAACAGATGAGTAGAGACCGTTATGGAGGAGGGAAAAACTCCACAGATGTTATCTGGCCACTTTGTTATTTGTTGGATTGATTAACAAATGATATGGTAGTCTGTCGGTCGTCCGGTTGGCTGACTGATTGATTGAGGCATCTTCCAGCTGATGCCATATCTCCCCAGCCCAACCCTTCACTCTGTACTGTCATTCTGAGAACACTCAGACACACCAAGCCAGCGAGACCCTGAGAGGACCTCCTTGAGGCTGATTAGAACGCTGTCTGATGTGTTCTACTATAGAACAGTAGAACTCCAGAAGAGCTTCTATCTACCCTTCAGTGTGTTCCATCTATCCACATAGATCACAGTCAACCTTCCTATATACGCACTGAGATACCCTCATTAGTTCAGTAACTACAACATGGACTGTGTCCATCCTATTCACTATTTAGTGGACTACATTTAACCAGACACCTTTGGGGCCCTGATCAACAGTAGTGCATCATTTGGGATATAACCATGACAATGGGAATAGACATATACCTGTGTCTTATCAGATGAGCTCCACACGTCACAATATAACATAGACACTGAACTATACAGATAGATATATAACAAGGACACTGAACTATACAGATAGATATATAACATAGATATTGAGCTTTACAGATAGATATATAACATAGACACTGAACTTTACAGATAGATATATGACATAGATATTGAGCTTTACAGATAGATATATAACATAGACACTGAACTTTACAGATAGATATACCATATAGACACTGAACTATACAGATAGATATAACATAGACATAACATATAACATAGACACTGAACTATACAGATAGATATATAACATAGATGAACTATACAGATTGATATATAACATACACACTGAACTATACAGATTGATATATAACATAGACACTGAACTATACAGATAGATATATAACATAGACGTACAGACAGAAATACCATAAATAGAGCTGACAGGATTCCTTACTTTAAGTATCAGATTTCGCTTTCCCCTGCCCTCTCTCACCCCTCCCCTCTCTCTTTCTGCCCCATCTCAGCCTCTCTCTTTCCCCCCTCTCTCTCACTTCCCCCCATCTCTCTCTGCTACCTGGACTAACCCTGGTCACCACTCATGCTCTGTCTGATGGTCTTCTGGCTGGCTGGCTGGCTGCGGGGACGAACCGATTGGACACACACCTGCTTCCAGAGCTAGTGTTCCGTAGCGTTCCATGGTGTTCCGTAGTGTTCCAGAAGGTTCTGTGATGTTTCGTACATCTTGTCCCCACTGCCAAGAGGTCACAGCTGTAGCTTGGCCCTCTTCCTCTCCTCTCATTCTCTACTCATTTCTGTTTCAATTGCACTTGCGTGTCCCTCTCCTCTCCTCTCCTCTCCTCTCCTCTCCTCTCCTCTCCTCTCCTCTCCTCTCCTCTCCTCTCCTCTCCTCTCCTCTCCTCTCCTCTCCTCTCTCTATCTATGTGACTGTTTAGGGCCCCAGTTCCCTTCCTGTTTGAATCTAATATTCCTTCCTGTTTGAATCTAATAATGATTTATCCTGACTCCCAGTCAGGGCTGGACCACGAGAGGAGGAGTGGAGGAATAGTTGGAGGAGGAGAGGCGAATGAGGGGTAACAGACACGGAGGAGTGTAGCTGACACAGTCTGAGTGGACAACGAGACAGGAAGTGACCTCAGTCTGAACTTTGACCCTGGAGCTGTGAGATGGGACGCAAGCATGCGCGCATCTTGACCAGGAACGTACTGTTGGTCATGCAGGGTATGTTGGTCAGTCCCTGACTGAAGCAGGAACATACTGTTGGTCATGCAGGGTATGTTGGTCCGTCCCTGACTGGAGCAGGAACATACTGTTGGTCATACAGGGTATGTTGGTCCGTCCCTGACTGGAGCAGGAACATACTGTTGGTCATGCAGGGTATGTTGGTCCGTCCCTGACTGGAGCAGGAACATACTGTTGGTCATACAGGGTATGTTGGTCCGTCCCTGACTGGAGCAGGAACATATTGTTGGTCATGCAGGATATGTTGGTCAGTCCCTGACTGGAGCAGGAACATACTGTTGGTCATGCAGGGTATGTTGGTCAGTCCCTGACTGGAGCAGGAACATACTGTTGGTCATGCAGGGTATGTTGGTCAGTCCCTGACTGTAGCAGGAACATACTGTTGGTCATGCAGGGTACGTTGGTCAGTCCCTGACTGAAGCAGGAACATACTGTTGGTCATGCAGGGTATGTTGATCAGTCCCTGACTGGAGCAGGAAGAAATAGGAGCACTACTTTTCAGCTGTGATCCTCACTATATGGGGAACTCCATGTAGCATAAGACATAGGCTCTGGTTATAAGTAGTGCACTATATAGAGGGAATTGTGTTTTTTGGGGGGGCTCTGTGACTCTTATCAAAGTTGTGCGCTACCTAGGGTATATGGTGAGATTTAAGCCATAGCATCTGGTCAAATGTAGTGAGGGAGTAGTGTTTTTTCAGCTTTGTGGCTTTCATCAAAAGTTGTGCACTACCTAGGGAATAGGGTGTGATTTAAGCCATAGCCTCTGGTCGAAGGTAGTGAACTATGAAGTGAATAGGATGTAATTTAGGATTTACACACTTTCATTCATTCCAGGAAGCACAGGGAGCTGTTCCTATAAACTACAGTCCAAAATATGAGGGAAGGGAATTAACATAAAACCCCCCCATTCACACACAAAGGCACAAACACATGACATAAGGGCACACACACACACACACACACACACACACACAAACACACACAAGGTGCTCAGGTGTAACATGACAGTCACCAAACCCTTGGGTTGCTCTCCTGCACCTGCTCTCCTCTGTGTGTGTGTGTGTGTGTGTGTGTGTGTGTGTGTGTGTGTGTGTGTGTGTGTGTGTGTGTGTGTGTGTGTGTGTGTGTGTGTGTGTGTGTGTGTGGTCCGAGGTAAAGGGTGGAGGTCC
Organism: Oncorhynchus mykiss; assembly: GCF_057628025.1. NCBI lineage: Eukaryota > Metazoa > Chordata > Actinopteri > Salmoniformes > Salmonidae > Oncorhynchus > Oncorhynchus mykiss. Next base: position 11,492,923 of record NC_143040.1, on the reverse strand, counting down.
AGGGTAAAGGGTAGTGGTCCAGGGTAAAGGGTGGTGGTCCAGGGTAAAGGGTGGTGGTCCAGGGTAAAGGGTGGTGGTCCAGGGTAAAGGGTAGTGGTCCAGGGTAAAGGGTGGAGGTCCAGGGTAAAGGGTGGTGGTCCAGGGTAAAGGGTGGTGGTCCAGGGTAAAGGGTGGTGGTCCAGGGTAAAGGGTGGTGGTCCAGGGTAAAGGGTGGAGGTCCAGGATAAAGGGTCCAGGGTAAAGGGTGGTGGTTCAGGGTAAAGGGTGGTGGTCCAGGGTAAAGGGTGGAGGTCCAGGGTAAAGGGTGGAGGTCCAGGGTAAAGGGTGGTGGTAAAGGGTGGTGGTCCAGGGTAAAGGGTGGAGGTCCAGGGTAAAGGGTGGTGGTAAAGGGTGGTGGTCCAGGGTAAAGGGTGGAGGTCCAGGGTAAAGGGTGGAGGTCCAGGGTAAAGGGTGGTGGTAAAGGGTGGTGGTCCAGGGTAAAGGGTGGAGGTCCAGGGTAAAGGGTGGTGATCCAGGGTAAAGGGTGGTGGTCCAGGGTAAAGGGTGGTTGTCCAGGGTAAATGGTGGAGGTCCAGGGTAAAGGGTGGAGGTCCAGGGTAAAGGGTGGAGGTCCAGGGTAAAGGGTGGTGGTCCAGGGTAAATGGTGGAGGTCCAGGGTAAAGGGTGGAGGTCCAGGGTAAAGGTTGGAGGTCCAGGGTAAAGGGTGGTGGTCCAGGGTAAAGGGTGGAGGTCCAGGGTAAAGGGTCCAGGGTAAAGGGTGGTGGTCCAGGGTAAAGGGTGGAGGTCCAGGGTAAAGGATGGAGGTCCAGGGTAAAGAGTGGAGGTCCAAGGTAAATAGTGGTGGTCCAGGGTAAAGGGTGGAGGTCCAGGGTAAAGGGTGGTGGTCCAGGGTAAAGGGTGGTGGTCCAGGGTAAAGGGTGGAGGTCCAGGGTAAATGGTGGAGGTCCAGGGTAAATGGTGGAGGTCCAGGGTAAAGGGTGGTGGTCCAGGGTAAAGGGTGGAGGTCCAGGGTAAAGGGTGGTGGTCCAGGGTAAAGGGTGGTGGTAAAGGGTGGTGGTCCAGGGTAAAGGGTGGTGGTAAAGGGTGGTGGTCCAGGGTAAAGGGTGGTGGTCCAGGGTAAATGGTGGAGGTCCAGGGCAAATGGTGGAGGTCCAGGGTAAAGGGTGGAGGTCCAGGGTAAAGGGTGGTGGTCCAGGGTAAAGGGTGGAGGTCCAGGGTAAAGGGTGGTGGTCCAGGGTAAAGGGTGGTGGTAAAGGGTGGTGGTCCAGGGTAAATGGTGGAGGTCCAGGGTAAAGGGTGGTGGTCCGAGGTAAAGGGTGGTGGTCCAGGGTAAAGGGTGGAGGTCCGAGGTAAAGGGTGGAGGTCCGAGGTAAATGGTGGAGGTCCAGGGTAAAGGGTGGAGGTCCAGGGTAAAGGGTGGTGGTCCAGGGTAAATGGTGGAGGTCCAGGGTAAAGGGTGGCGGTCCAGGGTAAAGGGTGGTGGTCCAGGGTAAAGGGTGGTGGTCCAGGGTAAAGGGTGGAGGTCCAGGGTAAAGGGTGGTGGTCCAGGGTAAAGGGTGGAGGTTCAGGGTAAAGGGTGGTGGTCCAGGGTAAAGGGTGGAGGTTCAGGGTAAAGGGTGGTGGTTCAGGGTAAAGGGTGGTGGTCCAGGGTAAAGGGTGGTGGTCCAGGGTAAAGGGTAGTGGTAAAGGGTGGAGGTTCAGGGTAAAGGGTGGTGGTTCAGGGTAAAGGGTGGTGGTCCAGGGTAAAGGGTGGTGGTTCAGGGTAAAGGGTGGTGGTCCAGGGTAAAGGGTGGAGGTCCAGGGTAAAGGGTGGTGGTTCAGGGTAAAGGGTGGTGGTCCAGGGTAAAGGGTGGAGGTCCAGGGTAAATGGTGGTGGTCCAGGGTAAAGGGTGGAGGTCCAGGGTAAAGGGTGGTGGTCCAGGGTAAAGGGTGGTAGTCCAGGGTAAAGGGTGGGGGTCCAGGATAAAGGGTGGTGGTTCAGGGTAAAGGTTGGAGGTCCAGGGTAAAGGGTGGTGGTAAAGGGTGGTGGTCCAGGGTAAAGGGTGGTGGTCCAGGGTAAAGGGTGGTGGTCCAGGGTAAAGGGTGGAGGTCCAGGGTAAAGGGTGGTGGTCCAGGGTAAAGGGTGGTAGTCCAGGGTAAAGGGTGGTGGTTCAGGGTAAAGGGTGGTGGTCCAGGGTAAAGGGTGGGGGTCCAGGGTAAAGGGTGGTGGTTCAGGGTAAAGGGTGGAGGTCCAGGGTAAAGGGTGGTGGTAAAGGGTGGTGGTCCAGGGTAAAGGGTGGTGGTCCAGGGTAAAGGGTGGAGGTCCAGGGTAAAGGGTGGAGGTCCAGGGTAAAGGGTGGTGGTCCAGGGTAAAGGGTGGTGGTAAAGGGTGGTGGTCCAGGGTAAAGGGTGGAGGTCCAGGGTAAAGGGTGGTGGTAAAGGGTGGTAGTCCAGGGTAAAGGGTGGTGGTCCAGGGTAAAGGGTGGAGGTCCAGGGTAAAGGGTGGTGGTCCAGGGTAAAGGGTGGTGGTAAAGGGTGGTGGTCCAGGGTAAAGGGTGGTGGTCCAGGGTAAAGGGTGGAGGTCCAGGGTAAAGGGTGGAGGTCCAGGGTAAAGGGTGGTGGTCCAGGGTAAAGGGTGGTAGTCCAGGGTAAAGGGTGGAGGTCCAGGGTAAAGGGTGGTAGTCCAGGGTAAAGGGTGGAGGTCCAGGGTAAAGGGTGGTAGTCCAGGGTAAAGGGTGCTGGTCCAGGGTAAAGGGTGGTAGTCCAGGGTAAAGGGTGGAGGTCCAGGGTAAAGGGTGGAGGTCCAGGGTAAAGGGTGGTGGTCCAGGGTAAAGGGTGCTGGTCCAGGGTAAAGGGTGGTAGTCCAGGGTAAAGGGTGGAGGTCCAGGGTAAAGGGTGCTGGTCCAGGGTAATAGGTTGATAATCACTATACTTAGAAGAGCTCTAACAGAACAGATGCACCAGCACCATATTCCCTACGTAGGGCACCACTGTTGACCAGAACCCTATCAGCTCTCGTCAAAAGTAGTGCACTTCATAGGGAATAGGGTTCCATTTAGAATACACACTTCATATATAATATAACCCACACGTCTCAGCGTCCAGGCCACCGCCTGAACACATTTAGCTACACCCACAATAACATCTACTAAAAATGTGCATGTTATCAATACAATTTGATTTGAATTGATTTTATAGCTCCCTGCCGTTCTTATTTAGTGGCGTAATGGTGTGTGTGTGTGTGTGTATGTGTGTGTGCCAGTGAATAAATACGTGTGAAACACACACACAGACACACAGACACCTCCATTACATGAGATTGAAATATCCAGTGAGCTTGGAAGAGTGAATCATGTGTGAGTGATTTATTGTCATGCTTTGCCGTTCACTAGTCACAGCTATAATTCCTAGGAATGATCACGTTTTGTTACGGTGTGATGATTCTTTTGGAGGACTAGTGGAGTCAACATATGTTTCTACTTCTCAGTTCCACTTCAAAATATTACCAAATGTTTTACTGACTGTTTAAATGTATGTAGAATATTGGATGTTTTACTGACTGTTTTAATGTATTTAGAATATTGGATTTATTACTGACTGTTTTAATGTATTTAGAATATTGGATGTTTTACTGACTGTTTTAATGTATTTAGAATATTGGATGTTTTACTGACTGTTTAAATGTATTTAGAATATTGGATGTTTTACTGACTGTTTTAATGTATTTAGAATATTGGATGTTTTACTGACTGTTTAAATGTATTTAGAATATTGGATGTTTTACTGACTGCTTTAATGTATTTAGAATATTGGATGTTTTACTGACTGTTTTAATGTATTTAGAATATTGGATGTTTTACTGACTGTTTTAATGTATTTAGAATATTGGATGTTTTACTGACTGTTTTAATGTATTTAGAATATTGGATGTATTACTGACTGTTTTAATGTATTTAGAATATTGGATGTTTTACTGACTGTTTTAATGTATTTAGAATATTGGATGTATTACTGACTGTTTTAATGTATTATGTCTTGATTAGGATCTCGAGGGGGTTTGATTTAATTGATCCTTCAAATGAAATCGTATCGTCTGAAGCCTATGAACCCTATATGTGTATCGACATGCTGACGTCGCTTGAGTCCCAAATGGCATCCTATTCCCTATTAAGTGCACTCCTTTTGACCAGAGCTCATAGAAAAGTAGTGCACTTAAAAAGGGTGCCATTTGAGTTTTGTCCTTCCAGTGACGCTATCAAAGGAAAGAGGCTGAGGAGAAATGTCTGTTCTCTGTGAAGGTGCAATCTGGGATTTGAACGAGAAATGTCTGTTCTCTGTGAAGGTGCAATCTGGGATTTGAAAGAGAAATGTCTGTTCTCTGTGAAGGTGCAATCTGGGATTTGAAAGAGAAATGTCTGTTCTCTGTGAAGGTGCAATCTGGGATTTGAAAGAGAAATGTCTGTTCTCTGTGAAGGTGCAATCTGGGATTTGAAAGAGAAATGTTAAAGCTGCAATATGTCACTTTTTGGAAGACCAAACAAAATGCACATAGAAATGTGAGTTATAGATCTGTAATTTTCATTGAAAGCAAGTCTATTCTAGTCTATGTGCTCTATTTCTATGCTTCCTACTTTTTAAGTTTTGTTTTTGCATCTTTTACTTTCAGTTTTGTACAAACAGCTGAAAATACAACATGTTTGGTTATGGAAAATGTATTTCCCAGTGGTTTAGATGGTACAATGATTCTCTACGCTGTACTAGTTTGTTTTGTCACATACACTGAGATAAGGAAAACTATCAGAATTTCAGCAACCAGGAAATGGCAGACGGATTTCTGCATAGAGCATCTTTAACACTCTCAAATGTATAGACGGGACCATGGAATCAAGGACTGACCATCCATGAAATCTAATTAATTAATGTTTTGAGTCTTTATTGTGGTTGTTTACATTGACTTTGTTCACAAACGTTGGAGTGAAACAAGCTTCTATTTTGGGTTCTGATGGGTTAAGACGGTTGAACTAAAGCTCACAGGGCATCTATAAACTGTATTCTTTAAGAATCAATGGCTATGAAAAATGTATTAAGCAACTGCAGAGTGTCTTTAGAAAAGAACCTGTGATGTCAGCGGCAGGGAAATCCAGGCTTTTAAGACTCTATAGTCGGAGTCCATCCATGCTTTATTCATGAAGGACACGCTGAATGTTAACAAGTAAAATAGTCTCCTCTGTGTCTTTCTCTCCCCTTCCCTCTTCCTCTGTCTTTGGTGCGTGTGCCAGGTGGCACTGTCGCTGTGGACTCCTGCTCTGACCGTCCGATAGCTCCTGTCCTTATCACCGACATCACCACCCGGACCCGTAAAAATACCCCCCCCCCCCCCCCCCCCCCCCCACACACACACACACACACACACACACCACTTTCGCTGCACATCATCATTCAACGGAAATGTGGGGTAAAGACAAACCTGGAAAATCAATGTGTATCCAGTCTTGATAGGCTAGGCTACTACACAAGGTCCAGGGCTGCATCCCAAATTATTCCCCATTCCCTACAGTATATAGTCCACTACTTTTGACCAGGGCCCTGGTTAAAAAGAAGTGAACTAAATAGGGAAGAGGGTCTGAACTATATAGGGAATATATATAGGACTATATGGGGAATATGGAATGATTTGGGACACAGCCCAGGACCCAGTGTAGTAGCCTAGTCTTTACCCCCACATTTAAATTGAATGACGATGAGCAGTGAAAGCGGATAATACAGCCTAAGTGCCCTCTTACTGCGAAGGCTTTCCAAAGTCTACTGGGAAGTGAGGGTAGCAGGTGTGTGTGTGTGTGTGTGTGTGTGTATGTGTGTGTGTGTGTGTGTGTGTGTGTGTGTGTGTGTGTGTGTGTGTGTGTGAGAGAGAGAGAGAGCGGGTTTTTGTGACGTGTGTGTGTTTCAGTACTTTCCTTCCTCTTATCATGAAGTCGTGACTGTCAGACCCATTTCATCCAGGAGAATAAGTTCGGCATCACACGGAGAGCAGCAGGAGCCTCCAACTGCCTCGAGGCACTGATAAAATACACCATCACGCGCTCTCCAGGCACACTGGGGAGCTCGCGGGCAGCCCACGTGCAGTTAGTGGTTCAAAACACTTTCTTCCAACAACGCAATTAAACGCTAACTAAGCAATCCTCACAGTTTACGTGGATACAGTCCTGCAGCAATTGTTAAACAATTCTGCTGAAAATATGAAAAATAAGGTAGACTAGGTTTATTTATTTAAGATATATATTAATTTATCCATGTATTAGCCTACATCTGGCAGGCTATCCCCTGCGTGTGAGGGGTCAGTCTAGCTGTCAATGCAAGTCGAATATTGGGGAATAATTCCAGGCGCAATTTGGAAATATGGTTCTCTGTTGAGTTGAGTTTTGTAACAGAGTAGCGCAGGCATCCGTCCTCTCTCAGGCTTCCACCGGGTCACGTGACGCGTTCCATTTCAGTTCGAAGCTCAGAGCGTTCTAACCCCGAGTCGTCCACCGAGTCAGCCCGAGTTTTAACGACAATAATTATCTTAGACATAGACCTACGGGATATATTTATATGCCTATAATTTATGATACATTTGGTGTGTACAGTTACAACTGAAAAAGAGAGGTTCGTCATTTATGCGTATAAACGTGGCGTAGGGAATACTCAGTGAAATGTAGCCTAAACAGTTGCAAAAACATATTTCTCGGTTCTGTAGACACGCGTAGCATGGTAGAATAAGGACACGGATCAAATTTAGCTCAAATGTCAACGCGGCGAGTTTGTGGCGTTTGGCTGAAACCGCAAGTCTGAGGAAAGGCGCGGGCCACTCCGACGGACGACGAGGATACGACGTGATTTTGTTTCAATAACAGAGTTACAGGGAATTTAAATGTGATCCATTACGTCCATCGACATGTTAGCACATTAATCTGTACGCATTCGATTTCAATTTGTTATTGTGACACACCGCTTGAAAGTGGAGGGGCAAAGATCAGATCAGAACTGAGTGCACGTGTTTGTGAGAATTACCGGAGACGCAGACATCTAAACGGATCGGTTCGTACTCTACAACGACCACGACGCGGTTAATTTCTGACGACTTCGATGGTGTATGAACGCGTTGACAGTCCTGGATCTACAGCTGCGCTTTGCCGTCAACTTTTGACACTCTCTCCCGGAGATAATAACCCCACTCCGGCACACCCCCATCCAAGTTTTGAGCGTCGGATTCCGGGGAAGGGAAGAAGGGCACGGAGGAGATATGGCGGTGACCGTGACTTTATCGCTCTCTCTCCTTCTCTTATCTCTCTCAAGTAAGTAGCCTTAATGGTAAACCGTTTGTGTTTGTAAATGTCATGTTTTGCACGCAGAAGACTAACTCAAAATGAACGCCGCTCGGGTTGCCAACATTGTTTTTAAATGAGGCAATGTCATGAAGTCGTTTGTGAAATACATCTAGGCTATAAACTACAGACTGAAATAAAACGCTTTTCGAAATGTATTTGGACAGGCTATTACTCCAGTAAGGAACCATATTATATACATTATAATATATATATATATATATATCGCAACGAAGACAGCTTCCAAAGTCGATTAATATTTTCGTATAACCGTATGTTGTTTCGCCCTGTCCTCGCTTTTTAGGTCTTGAAAAGTTGCAGGGGAGTTGCCGTTGTCCGTTGTTCTGAAAGTTTGCCACGATTACAGACGGCATTACCTCTCCTCTCTTCTCCCTCTCTCCTTGTTGACTAATCTCAGCAAACTGTCAGCACCATGGACAGCGCACACGGATTCAACTCTCTCATGTCTGTCTATATTGAATAGAGTAGTGTTCTGTTCAATCTCGCTGGACATTTGTAAAGGAAAACTTTCATGCCTAATGCTGTTCAGTCAAAGTTGGGCCCTTGGATTGACTTTAGTGTTCAACGTCTGTCCATTGAGGCTTTGTTAACAAGCTATAACGATTAAGTAACAGAACATTAATGACACTGAGTCAATACAACTATGGCAGGAGAAGTCTAATGTACTGTAATGTACCTACACACACCTGGTACACTAGTAGTATTTCTCAGACCTGGTCCTGGGGAGCCAGAGGGGTTTTGCCATGGCACTAACACACCTGATAAAACACATCAACTCATCATCAAGCCTTTGATGATTTGAATCTGGTGTGTTAGTACTAGGGCAAAACCAAACATGGAGGGGGGGTGATGTCACCAGGCAGGCCAAAACTCCACCCCACAAAACAGGCTGAAATATCAGGCTGTCCTTTCAAACAGTTCTTACACTAAATTATTATTATTATCATAATTATCATAATTTTCACAATTTCAAAGTATATTCCAACCTTTTTAACCCCCCCCCCCCCCTCCCCCCTCCCAATATGTTGGGGCATGGACTCTACAAGGTGTAAGCGTTCCTTGCGTTCCACAGGGATGCCGGCCCATGGTGACTCCGATGCTTCCCACAGCTGTGTCAAGTTGGCTAGATGTCCTTTGGGTGGTGGACCATTCTTGATACACGGTGGAAACTGTTGAGTGTGAAAAACCCAGCAGCATTGCAGTTCTTGACACAAACCAGTGAGCCTGGCATCTACAACCATACCCTGTTCAAAAGGCCCTTCAATCTTTTGTCTTGCCCATTCACCCTCTGAATAGTACACATACACAATCCATGTCTCATGTCTGAAGGCCTAAACATCCTTCTTTAACCCGTCTCCTCCCCTTCATCTACACTGATTGAAGTGTCATCAATAAGGGATCACAGTTTTCACCTGGATTCACATGGTCAGCCTGTCATGGAAAGAGCAGATGTTAATAATGTGTTGTACCCTCAGTGTATATAAAACACAACACAATCACGTTTGACTTCACTAGGCCTTTATAGAAACACTGCAGGAGTAAATAGTCCCATTATGACAGAACAGGCACAGTGTTCAGCCAGACTGCAGATACCTGAAGGGATGCTCAGCCAGTGAAGGAGGAAGGAGTTAGACATGAACGGAAACCAAGGCCTTCAGCTTGTGGAGTCAAACACTTTCCATGGCGTGCTTGGACCCCACATACACACTCAGCCCATCCCACTTCACGTCTTACCCCTCCCCTTCATTGTTTTCACTTCTGGAAGATGAAAGCAATATGGTGGAAACTTTACCAGTACACTGTTTATACCTACCCAGAACCTACAGACATGCTAACATCTATCTGATAGCTACCCAGAACCTCCAGACATGCTAACATCTATCTGATAGCTACCCAGACCCTACAGACTTGCCAACACCCATCGAGGGGTTATGGCCAAGCGTAAGGGTCAAGGACCAATTTGCGACCGGCTGCTTTACTCCAAAGATTATATTTTATGTTGACAAGATAGCCGAGTGACAGCTCTAACAATGGAAATACTTGTCCTCCGTGATTAAAGGCAGGTGAGATTAGGTGGCACCATTTTAGCCAATGAGAGATCAGATACGCGTGTGAACAACAGGCACAACTAAGTCATTTTTCTACATTTTGCTGGAATGCACGTGCATTCACATATATCAATACATTTGTAACAGCCTAAACAGGACATTTCTATTAAATCAAATAAGCCTCATGTAATTCGACAGTCCCTCATAGTCCTCCATACAAAAAGGGCTTATCTCACCCAGATCTTGGGTGGAGTAACTCTCTCTCACTTCGCCCCTTCCTCTCTGCTTACTCCAACACATACCTTATTCACTTAATAATGTCAGTTTGTATTGAACCGTGAAGGTATACGTTGAAGTTCAATTGAGTTTCCAGGACACAGAGAGACAGAGTCGCGATGATGTCTACCACGGCCCCAGCCTCAGTCTGTCCTGCTAGCTAGATGTACACTAGGACCTCACAGCTTGGGGTGGAGGTGTAATCCAGTGATCCAGGTACAGAAGCCAAGGTACATGAACCCACAGAGGAAGAGGCCAGTCTCCTGCAGTCTGTTGAGCGCTCGCGCGCGCACACACACACACACACACACACACACACACACACACACACACACACACACTCACACACACAGAAACACACACAGAAACACACACTCAGAGAAACAAACACAAAAGCACACACAGACACACACACACACACACACACACACACACACACACACACACACACACACACATACAAATACAGGTGCACACACACACAGAAACACACACAAACACACTGTGCAGACCAATGACAGCTGAGCATTAGTGATTTACCCAGGATGCTGTTCTCATCAGGCGGTAACAAGAGAGTTGTGTCACTCTGCCAACAGTTCCATCCCAACCAGTGTGTGTGTGTGTGTGTGAGTGTGTGTGTGTGTGTGAGTGTGTGTGTGTGAGTGTGTGTGTGTGAGTGTGTGTGTGACAGTTCTTTCTCACGGGCGCCTCAGTCTGCTTTTTATTTCCCTTACCGTTAATATTAATGAAGGCCAGCATTCCTCAGCTCCAGTCCAGGAGTACCCTTTGGATTGCACATATTTGTTCCATCCCAGCACTAATACCCCCAATTCCACTATTCCAGGGCTTGATGGTTAGATTGAGTCGTTGAATCAGGTGTGTTAGTGCTGGGCTGAAACAAAAAAACACTTATGACTGTGTTATGGAGGGTTATGACAGTGTTATGGAGGGTTATGACAGTGTTATGGAGGGTTATGACCGTGTTATGGAGGGTTATGACCGTGTTATGGAGGGTTATGACCGTGTTATGGAGGGTTATGACAGTGTAATGGGTTATGACAGTGTTATGGAGGGTTATGACAGTGTTATGGGTTATGACAGTGTTATGGAGGGTTATGACAGTGTTATGGAGGGTTATGACAGTGTAATGGGTTATGACAGTGTTATGGAGGGTTATGCCAGTGTTATGGGTTATGACCGTGTTATGGAGGGTTATGACAGTGTTATGGGTTATGACCGTGTTATGGAGGGTTATGACCGTGTTATGGAGGGTTATGCCAGTGTTATGGGTTATGACCGTGTTATGGAGGGTTATGACAGTGTTATGGGTTATGACCGTGTTATGGAGGGTTATGACAGTGTAATGGGTTATGACAGTGTTATGGAGGGTTATGACCGTGTTATGGAGGGTTATGACAGTGTTATGGGTTATGACCGTGTTATGGAGGGTTATGCCAGTGTTATGGGTTATGACCGTGTTATGGAGGGTTATGCCAGTGTTATGGGTTATGACCGTGTTATGGAGGGTTATGCCAGTGTTATGGGTTATGACCGTGTTATGGAGGGTTATGACCGTGTTATGGAGGGTTATGACAGTGTAATGGGTTATGACCGTGTTATGGAGGGTTATGCCAGTGTTATGGGTTATGACCGTGTTATGGAGGGTTATGACAGTGTTATGGAGGGTTATGACAGTGTAATGGGTTATGACAGTGTTATGGAGGGTTATGACAGTGTTATGGAGGGTTATGACCGTGTTATGGAGGGTTATGACAGTGTTATGGGTTATGACCGTGTTATGGAGGGTTATGACAGTGTTATGGGTTATGACCGTGTTATGGAGGGTTATGACAGTGTTATGGAGGGTTATGACAGTGTTATGGAGGGTTATGACCGTGTTATGGAGGGTTATGACAGTGTTATGGGTTATGACCGTGTTATGGAGGGTTATGCCAGTGTTATGGGTTATGACCGTGTTATGGAGGGTTATGCCAGTGTTATGGGTTATGACCGTGTTATGGAGGGTTATGACAGTGTAATGGGTTATGACAGTGTTATGGAGGGTTATGACAGTGTTATGGGTTATGACAGTGTTATGGAGGGTTATGCCAGTGTTATGGGTTATGACAGTGTTATGGAGGGTTATGACAGTGTTATGGGTTATGACAGTGTTATGGAGGGTTATGACAGTGTTATGGGTTATGACAGTGTTATGGAGGGTTATGACAGTGTTATGGAGGGTTATGACCGTGTTATGGAGGGTTATGACAGTGTTATGGGTTATGACCGTGTTATGGAGGGTTATGACAGTGTTATGGGTTATGACCGTGTTATGGAGGGTTATGACAGTGTAATGGGTTATGACAGTGTTATGGAGGGTTATGACAGTGTTATGGGTTATGACAGTGTTATGGAGGGTTATGACCGTGTTATGGAGGGTTATGACAGTGTTATGGAGGGTTATGACAGTGTTATGGAGGGTTATGACTGTGTTATGGAGGGTTGTGACAGTGTTATGGAGGGTTATGACAGTGTTATGGGTTATGACAGTGTTATGGGTTATGACAGTGTTATGGAGGGTTATGACAGTGTTATGGAGGGTTATGACAGTGTTATGGAGGGTTATGACAGTGTTATGGGTTATGACCGTGTTATGGAGGGTTATGACAGTGTTATGTAGCCTTTATGAAGGCTTCAGGTTCAGATAAAGTGTAACCCAGAGGTGATGAGGATGCTCTATGGGTGTGGTGTCTCCTCGCCTCTCCCCATCTCCTCTCTTCTCCCGCTCTCCTTTCTTCTCCCCATCTCCTCTCTTCTCTCTCCTCTCTTCTCCTCTCTTCTCTCTCCTCTCCTCTCTTCTCCTCTCTTCTCCCCCTCTCTTCCCTCTGCCCTCTCCCCATTCCCTCTCTGCTAAAAGAGACATGAGACAATCACACTGATGAAGGAGACCTGAGACAATCACACTGATAAAGGAGACCTGAGACAATCACACTGATAAAGGAGACAATCACAATGATAAAGGAGACCTGAGACAATCACACTGATAAAGGAGACAATCACACTGATAAAGGAGACAATCACACTGATAAAGGAGACCTGAGACAATCACACTGATAAAGGAGACAATCACACTGATAAAGGAGACAATCACACTGATAAAGGAGACAACCACACTGATAAAGGTGACAATCACACTGATAAGAGACCTGAGACAATCACACTGATAAAGGAGACAATCAAACTGATAAAGGACCTGAGACACTTACACTGATAAAGGAGACAATCACACTGATAAAGGACCTGAGACAATCACACTGATAAAGGACCTGAGACAATCACACTGATAAAGGAGACCTGAGACAATCACACTGATAAAGGAGACCTGAGACAATCACACTGATAAAGGAGACAATCACACTGATAAAGGACCTGAGACAATCACACTGATAAAGGAGACCTGAGACAATCACACTGATAAAGGAGTCAATCACACTGATAAAGGAGACCTGAGACAATCACACTGATAAAGGAGACAACCACACTGATAAAGGTGACAATCACACTGATAAAGGAGACCTGAGACAATCACACTGATAAAGGAGCCAATCACACTGATAAAGGACCTGAGACAATCACACTGATAAAGGAGGCCTGAGACATTCACACTGATAAAGGAGACAACCACACTGATAAAGGTGACAATCACACTGATAAAGGAGACCTGAGACATTCACACTGATAAAGGAGTCAATCACACTGATAAAGGAGTCAATCACACTGATAAAGGAGACAATCACACTGATAAAGGAGTCAATCACACTGATAAAGGAGACAATCACACTGATAAAGGAGACAATCACACTGATAAGAGACCTGAGACAATCACACTGATAAAGGAGACCTGAGACAATCACACTGATAAAGGAGACCTGAGACAATCACACTGATAAAGGAGACCTGAGACAATCACACTGATAAAGGAGACCTGAGACAATCACACTGATAAAAGAGACCTGAGACTCACACTGATAAAGGAGACCTGAGACAATCACACTGATAAAGGAGGCCTTTCGGTTTGTTTGAGAAAGAGAGTGATAGTGTGTAATTGTGGTTGTGAGTGTGTAGCTGTGGGTGCAATTGTGTGTCTGTGTTTGTGTGTTCAGGCTGGAGAGACTAGCTCTTAAAGGAAGCCATTCCAGATGGCCTCTCTTTTAATAATTTACTTCAGGATATGTTCTACCTCTCCTCCACCGCTAACGCTTTGTCTGGTGAGCTACACACACATACACACACACACACACACACACACACACACACACACAATGTTTGTTCAGTTAAAGCATTAACATCAGTTGGGACACCGAATAAAGAGTCATGAAGACAGTGGTACCTTAAAAACTTGTTAGGGCTAGGGGTTCCGCCCCTCGACAACATCCGCTGAATAGGCAGAGCGCCAAATTCAAAAATATATATACTTTTTTATTTCACTTTCAAACATTCACACGTGCAATACACTCAATTAAAGTGTAACTTCTTGTTAATCTACCTATCGTGTCCGATTTCAAAAATTATTTACAGTGAAATCACACCATATGATTATGTTAGGTCAGAGCCTAGTCACAAAAACAACATACAGCCATTTTCCAGCCAAAGAGAGTAGTCACAAAAAGCAGAAATATAGATAAAATTAACCACTAACCTTTGATGATCTTCATCAGATGACACTCATAGGACTTCATGTTACACAATACATGTATGTTTTGTTCGATAAAGTTCATATTTATGTCCAAAAATCTCACTTTACATTGGCGCTTTATGGTCAGTAATGTTGAGATACGAGTATTATGCACAGAATTATAGATATACTTCTCCTTATTGCAACTGCTGTGTCAGATTTCAAAAAAACTTTTTCGAAAAAGCATACCATGCAATAATCTGAGTACAGCGCTCAGGTAACAAAACAGCCAAACAGATATCCGCCATGTTTTGGAGTCAACATTAGTCAGAAATAGCATTATAAATATTCACTTACCATTGATGATCTTCATCAGAATGCACTCCCAGGAATCCCATTTCCACAATAAATGTTTGTTTTGTTCGATAAAGTCCATAATTTATGTCCAAATACCTCCTTTTTGTTCGCACGTTTAGCCCAGTAGTCAAAATTCATGAGGCGCGATCACTAGGTGCAGACGAAAAGTCAAAAAGTTCAGTTACAGTCCGTAGAAACATGTCAAACGATGTATAGAATCAATCTTCAGGAAGTTTTTAACAAAAATCTTCAATAATGTTCCAACCGGAGAATTCCTTTGTCTTTAGAATTGCAATGGAACACGCGTGGTCAATTGCAATGAACACGCGTGGTCAGCTCATGGCACTCGGGGAGAGACCTTACTCAATCCCCTCTCATTCGCCCCCACTTCACAGTAAAAGCATCAAACAAGGTTCTAAAGACTCTTGACATCTAGTGGAAGCCCTAGGAAGTGCAATATGACCCCATAGATACTGTATATTCGATAGGCAATGAGTTCAAAAACTACAAACCTCAGATTTCCCACTTCCTGGTTGGATTTTTCTAAGGTTTTCGCCTGCCATATGAGTTGTATTATACTCACAGACATCATTCAAACAGTTTTAGAAACTTCAGAGTGTTTTCTGTCCAATACTACTAATAATATGCATATATTAGCATCTGGGACAGAGTAGCAGGCAGTTCACTCTGGGCACGCTTTTCATCCGAACGTGAAAATGCTGCCCCCCAGTCCCAAACAGGTTGTTAACATTGAACTGGTTCCATCTCCACAAAATGATCAACATGCACAAAGAGAGTTTTATTCTCCATCTTAAAAGGATCTTCTTTAAATGTCCCTTTATCCCAGCTGATAACATGTGAAAGAACAGTGTTTCTTCAGATATACGTTAAATACATGATACAGGATGAGAGAAAAGACACAGCATGGTAGAGGTTCAACTGGTTCACTCTCCTCGTGTGTGTGTGTGTGTGTGTGTGTGTGTGTGTGTGTGTGTTGTACTCTGAAGGATCTTCTCCATATGTGTGCTATCGCTCTATCATTCAATGACATTTAACAGATGTTTTCATCATGCTGCAGCTACTCACTTTAGACAGATCATTCCATCATTCTCTCTGTCTCTTTATCTGTCTCTTTCTCTGTCTGTCTCTCTGTCTCTCTCTCTCTCTCTCTCTCTCTGTCGCTCTCTCTCTGTTCGCTCTCTCTCTGTTCGCTCTCTCTCTGTTCGCTCTCTCTCTGTCTGTCTGTCTCTCTCTCTGTCTGTCTGTCT
This sequence comes from Oncorhynchus mykiss, assembly GCF_057628025.1. Taxonomy (NCBI): domain Eukaryota; kingdom Metazoa; phylum Chordata; class Actinopteri; order Salmoniformes; family Salmonidae; genus Oncorhynchus; species Oncorhynchus mykiss. The sequence goes on along the minus strand of NC_143040.1, from coordinate 11,476,935 downwards.
CTGTCTCTCTCTCTGATATTGTGCTAATATCCTATTCACAGGGAGAGCAAAGAGCTTTTTTGAAAACACATGCACAGTGATTGTTCTGCGGTATAGAACAGCCAGCTGCAGTATACATCATACACACAACTATAGAGTGAAGTGCATGCTAATATCAGTCAGTCACTCCACCTATCAGAGGGCTGAGTACTATCTTGCTCGTGCACAGTGTCTTTGTTCCAAATGGAACTCTATTCCCAGATAGTGCACTATTAGCCAGGGCCATATTCCCTATATAGTGCACTATTAGCCAGGGCCATATTCCCTATATAGTGCACTACTGACCAGGGCCATACTCCCTATATAGTGCACTACTGACCAGGGCCATACTCCCTATATAGTGCACTACTGACCAGGGTCATACTCCCTATATAGTGCACTACTGACCAGGGCCCTATTCCATATATAGTGCACTACTTCTGACCAGGGCCCTATTCCCTATGTAGTGCACTACATCTGACCAGAACCCTATTCCCTATGTAGTGCACCACTTCTGACCAGAACCCTATTCCCTATGTAGTGCACTACATCTGACCAGAACCCTATTCCCTATGTAGTGCACCACTTCTGACCAGAACCCTATTCCCTATGTAGTGCACTACATCTGACCAGAACCCTATTCCCTATGTAGTGCACCACTTCTGAGCAGAACCCTATTCCCTATGAAGTGCACCACTTCTGACCAGAACCCTATTCCCTATGTAGTGCACTACATCTGACCAGAACCCTATTCCCTATGTAGTGCACCACTTCTGACCAGAACCCTATTCCCTATGTAGTGCACCACTTCTGACCAGAACCCTATTCCCTATGTAGTGCACTACATCTGACCAGAACCCTATTCCCTATGTAGTGCACTACATCTGACCAGAACCCAATTCCCTATGTAGTGCACCACTTCTGACCAGGGTCACTAATGTTAGTGCTTGATTTTGAATATATCCTGCATTGTGTCTATACAAAATGTCTACTTGCTAACTTGATACAATACTCAACTTAACTAGGGCCTTCATAACCTTGAACACACAGAAACCTTAACTGGGGCCTTCACAACCTTGAACACACAGAAACCTTGACTAGGGCCTTCATAACCTTGAACACACAGAAACCTTAACTGGGGCCTTCATAACCTTGAACACACAGAAACCTTAACTACGGCCTTCACAACCTTGAACACACAGAAACCTTAACTGGGGCCTTCACAACCTTGAACACACAGAAACCTTAACTACGGCCTTCACAACCTTGAACGCACAGAAACCTTAACTGGGGCTTTCACAACCTTGAACACACAGAAATCTTAGCTACGGCATTCACAACCTTGAACACACAGAAACCTTAACTGGGGCCTTCACAACCTTGAACACACAGAATCCTTAACTACGGCCTTCACAACCTTGAACACACAGAAACCTTAACTCGGGCCTTCACAACTTTGAACACACAGAAACCTTTGCTAGCCTAGCTGAACTGAACAGCAGTTGAGTTAACTTACAGTAGGGTACAGGTAGGTTTCTCCCTGCGGGTAATGCTGGTTGTAAAATGACATCAGCTCTACAACTGCTTTGTCTCTGGGCTGTTACAGTAGAGTGAGGCAGAGGAAAAGTGATGCGTGGACTAAAAGTTAGTGTGTGTGAGATTCCTCCCCTCCAGCTGTCTCTGTGTCTCAAATGTCACCCTATATAGTGCCCTAGTTATGACCAAGGCCCAGGGGAACCAAGGGAATAGGGTTTGAAACTAGGCCTTTAACTAGTCGGGCAGCAACCTCGCGGTTCACGTTGCCACATCACTACACACCCTGATTCTCAGTCAGCTACTGGGGGGAGATCATGACAGAAGCTAGGAGTGTGTCAGAACAATGTATTGGGGGAGTAGCACAGCCGCGAGGAGAGAGAGAGAGACCATTCATGGTTACATTGGAGCAGAAAAAGGCAATGGTAGTCAATGTCTCTATCTTTCAGTCGTCTTTCTGTCGTCTTTCTGTCTCTCTCTTTCTGTGTCTCTGTCTCTCTCTTTCTGTGTCTCTGTCTCTCTCTTTCTGTGTCTGTCTCTCTCTTCCAGTCGTCTTTCTGTCTCTCTCTTTCTGTGTCTCTGTCTCTCTCTTCCAGTTGTTTTTCTGTCTCTCTCTTTCTGTCCTCTGTCTCTCTCTTTCAGTCGTCTTTCTGTGTCTTTTCTTTTTACACACACACACACACACACACACACACACACACACACACACACACACACACACACACACACACACACACACACACACACACACACACACACACACACACACACACACACACACACAGTAAGAGAGAGAGTGTGTGTGTATGTTGACATTTTCCTTCTCCACGTCTGGAGGGGCCGTGATGGCTGCTACAGTGTGTCAGTCCTCTAGAGTTCAAACTCTCTGCCAACAAACCGCTGTTAGTTAAAGGGGCAATCCGGGATTTCATATTTTTTTTAACTTTGAAATGAATGGTATATAGCCATTAATTCTTGAAGAATATAATTTATAAATGTCTCTTGAGCTTAGTTCAACCTTCTAAACCTATCAAAACTCCAAATATAAGCTTGTTTTACTCCATTGTTTGTAAACAGACACTGTAGCCTGTAGCTTCAAAACGTTATAAAACTATGATTACGTGGATGGTCAGTCCCTGCATCCATATCTTTGTCTATGAATTTGAGAGCGGTTCTATTTTTCCTGCCCCGCCCCTCAGCGGTTTACCAAAATAAAGTGGCCATTTTATTGTAGTTTGAATCCCAGATTGCCTCTTTTTATAAGGCATTTGTCTGTCTCTGTGAGCCAGAGTGTTTTGTCTGTGTTTGAGCAGACGTTCAGTCTGTGAGTGTGTTCCTTTCTGATAAAATAGCTGTGATACTATGGGGACGTAAACTATCAGCAGTCTATCTCCTGTGTGTGTGTGTGTGTGTGTGTGTGTGTGTGTGTGTGTGTGTGTGTGTGTGTGTGTGTGTGTGTGTGTGTGTGTGTGTGTGTGTGTGTGTGTGTGTGTGTGTGTCTGTGTGTCTGTGTGTCTGTGTGTGTGTGTGACGTCTGGGCGTGTACTCATTTCAGATGGTGAACAGCTGGTGTGTGTGAAAGTGTGTTTTGTATCTTGTTGAGTCAAGGGAGGCTGGTGTGTGTGCTTTCAGAAACCAACTTTCAGGGGTTGGTTTGTGTGTGTAATTCTCTCTCTTTCTCTCTCGTGTGCGTCTGTGTATGCTTATGCATGTCTCTGTGTGTGTGTCTTCTTTGTGTGTCTACGTGTGTGTGTGTGTCCAGGTACAGGAGCGGAGAATGCAGAGGAGCGTCTGGTGAACTACCTGTTGAGTCCAGAGCGTTATAACAAACTGATCCGTCCTGCTGTTAACAAGAGCCAGCAGGTTACCATCTCTATACAGGTGTCTCTGTCACAGCTCATCAGTGTGGTGGGTACGCAGGCACACACACAGACACACACACACACACACACACACACACACACACACACACACACACACACACACACACACACACACACACACACACACACACACACACACACACACACACACGCACACATTAACATTAACATACAGACACTATGTCACCATTTCTATAACACACTGAGCAGAACATTAACATACAGACACTATGTCACCATTTCTATAACACACTGAGCAGAACATTAACATACAGACACTATGTCACCATTTCTATAACACTCTGAGCAGAACATTAACATACAGACACTATGTCACCATGTACAGACACTATGTCACCATTTCTATAACACTCTGAGCAGAACATTAACATACAGACACTATGTCACCATGTACAGACACTATGTCACCATTTCTATAACACCCTGAGCAGAACATTAACATACAGACACTATGTCACCATTTCTATAACACACTGAGCAGAACATTAACATACAGACACTATGTCACCATTTCTATAACACACTGAGCAGAACATTGACATACAGACACTATGTCACCATTTCTATAACACACTGAGCAGAACATTAACATACATTCACTATGTCACCATGTACAGACACTATGTCACCATTTCTATAACACACTGATCAGAACATTAACATACAGACACTATGTCACCATTTCTATAACACCCTGAGCAGAACATTAACATACAGACACTATGTCACCATGTACAGACACTATGTCACCATTTCTATAACACACTGAGCAGAACATTAACGTACAGACACTATGTCACCATGTACAGACACTATGTCACCATTTCTATAACACACTGAGCAGAACATTAACATACAGACACTATGTCACCATTTCTATAACACACTGAGCAGAACATTAACATACAGACACTATGTCACCATGTACAGACACTATGTCACCATTTCTATAACACACTGAGCAGAACATTAACATACAGACACTATGTCACCATGTACAGACACTATGTCACCATTTCTATAACACACTGAGCAGAACATTAACATACAGACACTATGTCACCATTTCTATAACACACTGAGCAGAACATTAATGTACAGACACTATGTCACCATTTCTATAACACACTGAGCAGAACATTAACATACAGACACTATGTCACCATTTCTATAACACACTGAGCAGAACATTAACATACAGACACTATGTCACCATTTCTATAACACACTGATCAGAACATTAACATACAGACACTATGTCACCATTTCTATAACACTCTGAGCAGAACATTAACATACAGACACTATGTCACCATGTACAGACACTATGTCACCATTTCTATAACACACTGAGCAGAACATTAACATACAGACACTATGTCACCATTTCTATAACACTCTGAGCAGAACATTAACATACAGACACTATGTCACCATTTCTATAACACTCTGAGCAGAACATTAACATACAGACACTATGTCACCATTTCTATAACACTCTGAGCAGAACATTAACATACAGACACTATGTCACCATTTCTATAACACTCTGAGCAGAACATTAACATACAGACACTATGTCACCATTTCTATAACACACTGATCAGAACATTAACATACAGACACTATGTCACCATGTACAGACACTATGTCACCATTTCTATAACACTCTGAGCAGAACATTAACATACAGACACTATGTCACCATGTACAGACACTATGTCAACATTTCTATAACACTCTGAGCAGAACATTAACATACAGACACTATGTCACCATGTACAGACACTATGTCACCATGTACAGACACTATGTCACCATTTCTATAACACTCTGAGCAGAACATTAACATACAGACACTATGTCACCATGTACAGACACTATGTCACCATTTCTATAACACTCTGAGCAGAACATTAACATACAGACACTATGTCACCATGTACAGACACTATGTCACCATGTACAGACACTATGTCACCATTTCTATAACACCCTGAGCAGAACATTAACATACAGACACTATATCACCATTTCTTTGTCTTTCAGAATGAGAGAGAACAGATTATGACCACCAACCTCTGGCTGTTCCAGGTGATGGTCTTTACACTCCCAGCTCTAACAGGCCCCAGTTAACCAACACTGTGGATGACTCCCAAATGCCTCCCTTTCACTATATCTATTCTCTATATAGTGTGGCACGTTATACCAGTGCCCAGTAGTGCACTATAGGACAGGGCTCTCCAACCCTGTTCCTGGAGAGATACCCTCCTGTAGGTTTTAACTCCAACCCTGTTCCTGGAGAGAAACCCTCCTGTAGGTTTTAACTCCAACCCTGTTCCCGGAGAGCTACCCTCCTGTAGGTTTTAACTCCAACCCTGTTCCTGGAGAGCTACCCTCCTGTAGGTTTTAACTCCAACCCTGTTCCTGGAGAGCTACCCTCCTGTAGGTTTTAACTCCAACCCTGTTCCTAGAGAGATACCCTCCTGTAGATTTTAATTCCAACTCTGTTCCTGGAGAGATACCCTCCTGTAGGTTTTAACTCCAACCCTGTTCCCGGAGAGCTACCCTCCTGTAGGTTTTAACTCCAACCCTGTTCCTGGAGAGATACACTCCTGTAGGTTTTAATTCCAACCCTGTTCCTGGAGAGCTACTGTCCTGTAGGTTTTAACTCCAGCCCTGTTCCTGGAGAGCTATCCTCCTGTAGGTTTTAACTCCAACCCTGTTCCTAGAGATACCCTCCTGTAGGTTTTAATTCCAACTCTGTTCCTGGAGAGATACCCTCCTGTAGGTTTTAACTCCAACCCTGTTCCTGGAGAGATACACTCCTGTAGGTTTTAACTCCAACCCTGTTCCTGGAAAGATACCCTCCAGTAGGTTTTAACTCCAACCCTGTTCCTGGAGAGATACACTCCTGTAGGTTTTAACTCCAACCCTGTTCCTGGAGAGCTACTGTCCTGTAGGTTTTAACTCCAACCCTGTTCCTGAAGAGCTACCCTCCTGTAGGTTTTAACTCCAACCCTGTTCCTGGAGAGCTACCCTCCTGTAGGTTTTAACTCCAACCCTGTTCCTGGAGCGATACACTCCTGTAGGTTTTAACTCCAACCCTGTTCCTGGAGAGATACCCTCCTGTAGGTTTTAACTCCAACCCTGTTCCTGGAGCGATACACTCCTGTAGGTTTTAACTCCAACCCTGTTCCTGAAGAGCTACCCTCCTGTAGGTTTTAACTCCAACCCTGTTCCTGGAGCGATACACTCCTGTAGGTTTTAATTCCAACTCTGTTCCTGGAGAGATACCCTCCTGTAGGTTTTAACTCCAACCCTGTTCCTGGAGAGATACACTCCTGTAGGTTTTAACTCCAACCCTGTTCCTGGAAAGATACCCTCCAGTAGGTTTTAACTCCAACCCTGTTCCTGGAGAGATACACTTCTGTAGGTTTTAACTCCAACCCTGTTCCTGGAGAGCTACTGTCCTGTAGG